>NC_142929.1:155012167-155064667 GCF_046866305.1 Octopus bimaculoides | reverse complement strand
TCGAACCGTCACGAGTGGAATACTGAACTGGTCCAGGAGTATCCGACGGTACAGATGTATCTCCTCGGGTGATAAATAGATATAACTTGTTAAAATAACAGTTCCGCAATGATTCTTCTCATTTTGCATAAAGAAAAGCAGCAAATCAAAGAATATAACTTCATTCATATGGAAGATCAATAATAAAATAACAGAGACAAAAAAGAAACGAACATGCAATACAACGAGAAAAGTATTTAAAATAACCGTTAATGGATATGGATGTATAAACGCCCGCGCGTAAGTTGTGTAGCGCATGAACACTCTCTCATACAAGTATCCACGATGAGGTAAGCACATGCACACGTGTGGTTTGGTGCACATATGTTCGCATAGCGAGTTAAATAGCTATTTGGTGTTTATAAAATGGGGAGGTTAAAGCTAAACTTAATTCATCGATACCTTAAAGTAAATTATGCTATCACTTACTCAAACTCGTTCCCAGTGCATTGTACGATTGTGCAAAAGTACATTTATATGTGTGTAGGCATCTTGAGGGTCTTTCAGAAATTCTATTAATGATCTTCTTGTTGGTCCACAGAATAGAGAGGGATTCCTCGGAGCAAAGTTGGCATCTCCTGGAAATGATATTATATTATTTTGCGTGCCTTCCTCTGTTATATGTAATGCAATCTTCATTCAGTTACCATGCAAAATCGGCCAAAAATGTTGAATGTTTCTTGTTGATTCCGTTGGATCTGGAAACATGGTTGCGATAACGATTATTGAACGAATCAGCCGTTGGACTAAAGTCTCCTTAAGAAAATACAAAATTGCAATAATTTCAATGTCATGATTACCGAACGTGAAACCGGTCGACAAACACAATATGAAATATACTAAAACTATGTAAATTACACACAGACATACAGACACAGACACAGACACACACACACACACACATATATATATATATATATATATATATATATATATATATATATATATATATATATATATATATATATATATATATATATATATATATATATATATATATATATATATATATATATATATATATATATATATTGGTTGCATTACAATTCACCACGTGGGGATAATTGAAATTCGTCCAGCTGTGTTTATACATACATACATAATATATATATATATATATATATATATATATATATATATATATATATATATATATATATATATATATATATATATATGTATATATATATATATATGTCCTTGTAGTGAAGTAGGTATTACGAACCTCTGTTGCATACATAAGCACATTATCACATATCGAATACGCCCCGCCAGGTGTTCGCTATTCAGGCATGTACTTTATACTAAATATTTTCTACATTTCCGATGCACAGATTTCCGGATAGGTGAAATATTATTCATTTATGTATATAGATTTCCTCAAACAAAGGAATGTATAATTTAATGATGCGGGTGTAAAATCAATGGGTTTACATGACGTACTTCGCAAGACTCCAAAATGCCCTTTCAATGATTCCTATCGAACTCTCGTCTCAACCAATACGCTACTTTTTATAAGAGTTCGGCTAGTCCATTCTTCCAATCCCTCAGGATTGTCAATGACTCTCGGCACAGCATTTCACAATTTGAAATTGACTTCTGTTGGAAGTTAATATTATAATTCTTATTTATTTTTCTTTCTTTCATTTCCCTTTTCGAGATTTTTCTTCTAGAGAAGTTTAATATTTCTTCCGTTTAGGCTCTACTTCCAACCGGTCTGTTTGTTTCCTCGTTCTTGTGTTGCTACGCCTAGGTTCAATTTCTTGTGGCGTTGAAACATCAAAGGTGTCATAGAACACTTCCATGAGTATCTCTTTCGTTTTTTCTGTATATCTATTTTATAATGGTTTAAATGTTTTTAGTGTTTCCATTTTTCGCCTCTTATCATATATGTCATTTTGCTTATTCTTTTTGTTACTACTCCGTCTTCCTAACTTTGTCTTCCATTTTTATATATTTTCAAAAACACCTTGTCTCCGACACTACAATGCTTGTCGAATTTTTGGTGTTTTCCCTATTTTTAGTGTTTTCCTTACTGATAACAGCTTGTCGAAAATTGACTTCATTTTTCGAGCCAGCATTAGTTCCGCAGGTGATTTGCCTGAAAAAGTGTTTGGGTTATAAAGCCCCGAGAATCGTGTCATGCTGCGTCATCGACAAGATTGTTTCTAGATTTCTTTAATGCTTTTTAAAATGTATCCACGAAACTTTCCGCTTGCCCGTTTGGTCGTGGGTGATACGGAGGAGTAGTGATATTTTCAATTGAGCATATCTTGCAAAGATTCTTAAATTCATTCGCCGTGAGCTGTGTACCCTTATGGTATCCGGAATACCATACAAAGCAAAAAGTTTGTGTAGAAATTCCACTGTTACCGTGGATGTCGGGTTTTTACTTTTACACATTTCTGATTATTTAGTAAAACTATCTACCACTATTAGATGATATGATCGGTTAGACGGTCCTGCAAGGTCTATGAGTAGTCTGGACCATGGAATATCGGTCTTGGGCCAACGTTGAAATTTTATAGGTAGTGATTTGGCTGCAAAAGCACAATCTAACCCCGATTTTACCAACTTATCCGTTTTTGGCCAGTAAATATAACTCATCATAAGCGACTTATTCTAGAAATTTCCGGATGTCCAGTTTGGAATTCCTTTAACATTTGACCTTGTAGTGAAGTAGGTATTACGAACCTCTGTTGCATACATAAGCACATTATCACATATCGAATACGCCCAGCCAGGTGTTCGCTATTCAGGTGTGTACTTTATACTAAATATTTTCTACATTTCCGATGCACAGATTTCCGGATAGGTGAAATATTATTCATTTATGTATATAGATTTCCTCAAACAAAACTGCACACATCCTCAATTTCATTCAATTTTTTAATAAACTTTGCTTTGCCCTTCTTTGTTTGTGTGTACATGTGTGCATGTATGTAATGATATGTAGATCTATGTGAATGTTAGTGTATATATTCATGTATGTATAGTTATATATGGACATATATAACTATATATCCATATAGATATACTCCACAATTTCATGTAGCATAGTACGATAAATTGTTTTATACCATTTTATATAATGTGTTGCATTATATTTTATTACTTTTTATACTATGCATCACATTATTGCATGTAAGACTTATATATCTTAATCTATCGTAATACATAATATTTTATTTTAAAATATACCATATTATACTATTTTTTTTTTTTACTTTATTTTGTCCCATACATATTTATCATATATTTTCCCAATTCCTTTTAAAACACTTCTTCGAAATAAATTTTTTTGATGTTCTTTTAAACTTTCAGTTAACATTATTTTAAAATTTTATTTTGTAATTTCACTAAAATTTTTAGTTAATTTTTGTAATCTAAAATACCTATTAAAATGTTTTTTCATTTTTTATTTTCAATTTTTTCCAGTTATTGATATATATATATTTCATAGCTTTCGTATGTTTATTTTTTGTGTATAAGTGCCTGTTTTTGTCTGTATGTTTATGCGCGAGAGTGTGTGTATGTGTGTATGTTTGTATGGATGAAAACATGTGTAAGACAGAGTAGCCTCAATTCGGCTATACGCATAAATATATGACCGTATCTATACAACCGTGTGCTTGTATGCGTTTGTTCGTATGTGTGTGAATATATATGTCTGTGTATATGTGTATATCTAATGGTGCATATATATCTATATATTCCATTATCTGATACCAACTTGTCTAGAACACCGTATCGAGCAAATAATTCATGCAGGAACATTATTTTTGTCTGTACGGTTGGTTTATAGCACTTGCATGCCTCTGGCCACTTTCTACCGCTATCAACAACGATTAAATAATATGCGCTGTTTACCGGTACAGCGTAGTCGATATGTACCCTGGTTCACGGACTATCCATCTCAGGCCACGATTAGTATTTCACCGGTTGTGGTTTGGCAGCTATCGCACAACCTCTACATGGTGTTACACAGACGGAGCTAAATTTCGTCATAATAACCTTACTTTTTCTTCGTCCGACCATGTTTTGCAATCTTCCTTTAAAATTCTCTCGTACCTCCTGTAGTACGCTGCAAAAGTTATACCCTCCTCTGGGTTATAACTGAATTCTGTTATGGTATTCGATACGCCGTCTGGCTAAAACGAACTTACTGCATTTTCGGACTTAGCGTATAGCCCCAATAATTGTTGTTGTTGTAGTTGTTGCTGTACTAGCTGCTTCTCCAACTCCTGTTCCTGTTACTTTTGCAACTGTATTATAGAAGCTAATAGGTCTTCCATAATTTAACAAGTTGTATCAGAGGCAAATTGTTAAATAACTTACGTGAGCTTCGAAACCCTCGTCACCAGATGTTGTATCCTCCGTCTCCAGGCTTCGTGGTACTTCCAAGACATTGTGACCGGTGTACTATCTGCAAACAAGGTAACGATGCAGACGTAATAACAACGTAACGATCTAACAATCAATATTCCAAACGAACCAACCAATGTTGATTTATTCGACTACATACTTTAAGGTGGTGCCCCATCATGACCGCAGTTAGCTAACTAAACAGATAAATGATGAAAAATATGTATATTCATCTTTGAAATATATAATAGTTTGTAAGTTGTACATTAGTGCTTGGATTATTTAAGACATCAAATTCCATACACTACACACATGACCTTAGCCGTTTTCGAAAGAGTTTCTTTTTTCCTCTATCGAAGATCGTAATTTCGGCTCGAATTTATTAATGAGTGTCCTTGTTTATTCAATGAGAATGAAAGAACATTTTTAATTCTATGCTTTTCCAAAACCTAATAGAATAGAAGTGCTATAACCCTGGAAAAAAATCTGAGTCATAGATTAAACTCTTTTGAAAAAGACTTATTGATTTAATTTTGGACGTCTGGAATTAATTATTTTCTAATTCATAAAAAAATTTTTGAAATGCATTATTTTTATATCAAATCACTGATTTAGAAAGTGTTGGTTAAGTTCAACCAATTGCGTCTTTACAGGAGATTTAACCTTAAATGTCTATTATTCTCTTGGAGTTAAGATAACAAACGTGACAATGACAAAATAATTATTACACTTTGTGATGGTTTACAGGCAAGAGTGTCAATCATACATTCTTATTATGGACTCATATTTAGAAATGTTATTAAAATTAGTATTTTACTGAAACAGCCCCAACTTATTTTTACTGTATTTGCCATCCTAATCATCTGTATATACTTTTATCCTTTATTTGCTTTAATCCGAAATTATATACTGAATATTAGAATTGCGAAAATACCACTTGATAGTTATCTCATATTGGTGTCAGGATGTTGTAAAACATAGAGAGACTATACAGAATTATTCAAAAATTAATTATTAAGGAATATAGGGATAGAACTTTTTCGTGAAACGGAAATTACAGATGAAATTGTTAATTTAAAAATTACTAACATCATAATATACCTTATAAAAACAATTTATCTGATTTCATCTAGAATGTATTACAGAGAAGGATTTATTATCGAACATAAAATTGACGATGTCAACTATTAGTTATGACAATGTATTAAGCATTATTTACTCAAATCACAAAGTTGCTCTAATCTATCAAAACTGAATTACAGATTTCCTTATGTTAAAGAAAGGACAAGCATGCTAGTTAGTGTTCATGTCAATTTTCGTTTGCAAAACCATTTGCTGTCCTTTAACATCATTATTCTATTCTTCTATGTTCTAGCTATATAATCTTATGTGCTAATCATAATATTATGGTGTACGGGAAATGTTATATGTACTTTTGGTTAAATAGAGATGACATGGAAAAAAAAGCACCATTAAATGTTGTTAAATTTAGTCTTTTCTTCTAAGCAGGGACTTGCTTCTGAAATTAAAATTCCTGCTGGTCATTCAAACTAATATAGTTGAAATTATTGCTATCATTTTAACGAGTCAGGTTGAATTCAGAAATATTTGAAGATAATTCATTTAGTTAATAGCGATGAAGACATAGCGGTTATGATGACGGTGCTTTTGATACTACTGGAGGCTTTTTCTTTGTGAGCAGAGTTTTGCTGCTGCACGTCTGATTTGTTCGTGTGGCGGTTGACAAATCCTTATTAAATCATCTTTAAAATAAGATGTGTTAAAACACCCAATGCCTTAATTTGTTCCATAAGCCATGCTTAAAAACGTTGTTTTGATCAATTATCTTTCAAGCATTCAACATAATTTTAAATATTATGTTGAGGATTTTGAACTGGATGTGTGTATGATATCAATATCTGAGTTTTTACAGATGAGATCATTATATGTTTATGATGCAGGAACATTATAAGATTCTATTTAATGTATCAAACAAATGTATAACAAAATTTGCCATCTCTTACTTTAAAGATACGAAGAACTAAAAGAATGTTTCGCTATGAGAAATGAGTAAGTGACAATTTGTTCCAGTACATCAGTAACACATCTCTTTTCAGACACTTTGCAGTTACAAATTTGAATCACAAAATCCAATAAGCATTTTAAAAAGATTACCACACACCACCATCATCATCATCGTTTAACATCCGTTTTCTGTGCTGGCATGGGTTGAACGGTTTTGACTGAGGATTGGCAAGCCAGGACGCTACACTAGGCTCCAATCTTAACTGGCAAGTTTTCTACAGCTGGATGTCCTTCCTAACGCCAACCACTCCAAGAGTGTAGTGGGTTCTTTTTACGAGCCACTGGCACGGGGGCCAATCAGGCGGCACTGGTATCGACCACGCTCGAATAGTACTTTTTACGTGCCCTCGGTACGGGAGCCAGTCAAGCGGTACTGTCAAAGAGCACGCTCGAATGGTATTCTTTTTTTATGTGCCACTGGGACAGAAGCCAGCCAGGCGGCACTAGCATCGACTACGCTCGTATGGTGCCTTTTACGTACCACCGCACGGGTGCCAGTTAAGCGGTACTGGAATTGGCCATCACAATGATTTCAATTGACTCAACAGATCTTCTCAATCACGGCATACTGTCGAATGATTGAAGGGTACACTTAAATGGGCCGGCTATGCGACACTGGCGTAAGCCATAGCTACGGTCTCACTTGGCTTGCCGGGTTCTCTCAAGTACAGCATATCTCAAAAGGTCTAGGTCTCCTGTCATTGCCTCCGTGAGGTCCAACGTTCGAAGGTCTTGATACACCACCTCATCCCAGGTCTTCCTGGGACTACCTCTTCCACAGGTTCCTCTAATGTTAGGGTGTGACACTTATTCACATAGCTGTCCTAATCCTTACGTAACACATCACCATACCAGCGTAGTCGTCTCTCTTGCACACCATATATGATGCTTATGTCTAACTTTTCTCTCTGGGCGCTTACACTCGTTCGTATATGCACACTGACATTACACATCCAAAGAAGCATACTAGTTACATTTCTTCCAAGCTTACACATGTCCTCAGCAGTCACAGCCCATGTTTCACTGCCGTGTAGCATAGCTGTTTGCACACATGCGTCATACTGTGTGCCTTTCAGTCTGAGCGAGAGACCCTTTGTTACCATCAGAGGTAAGAGCTGTCTGAACTTTGCTCAGGCTATTTTTATGCTTGCAGCTACGCTCTTAGATGATCCACACCCGCAACTTACTTGGTCACCTAGGTAACGGAAGCTGTCAACAACTTCTAGTTTCTTCTTCTGGCATGTAATGGAAGCTGTTTTCTGCACATTTTCAATGCTTATTGCTCCTGTGCCACACAAAAAACCTATCTTCTAAGTTAACCTTCCTTTAATATTGCTGCACCTCTTATGTGCCCATAACTTACATCGGGTACAGCTTATGGAGTTTCAACCTACACCTTTTCTACAGATCGAGCAGGGCCATCTATCTGAAGGGACTTGTCATTTGTCTGCCTTCCTATTTACTAAGACTTTGGCTTTTTGCTTGATTCACTCTAAAGCCCTTCGATCCTAGCCCTTGCTTCCACACCTGAAACTTCTCCTCTAGTTCTGATAGTGAATCAGCTATTAGAGATATGTCATCAACATTGAGGAGCTCCAAGAAGCATCCTGTCTTGAATTCTTCTGTTACTGACTGGAGGACTATGATGAATAAGAGGGGACGGAAGACTGATCGTTGGTGGACCCCTACCCGGAATCCTTCACTATACTCGTTGCCAACCCTCACCTTACTGACAGCATCCCTGTATCTGGTTTGTAAAGCTCTCACTAACCACTCATCTATCCCTAGTTTCCGCTTTGACCACCAGATAAGGGATCGGAGGATTCTGTCAAAGGCTTTCTCCATGTCAACGAAAGCCAAGATCAGAGTTTAACTTTGGCTAGGTATTTCTCTTGTAGCTGTCTTACCAGAAATATAGCATCATTGGTGCTTCTCCCTGGCGCAAACCCAAAGTGCATCTCATCTAAACTAACTCTCTCCCTAATTATTTGGGCTATGACCCTCTCCGTGACTTTCGTCACCTGATCCAACAAGTTGATACCTTGACACTCTCCATGACACAGATCATAAACTTTAAGAATTGTTTCATAAGTAACTTGAATCATCCATTTCTCTCATTATAGCAGCTAACTTTTATAAAGTGCAAATAAGCCCAGCATTACAAATTTAATATAAATAAAATAGAGCTTGTACAAGCTCTATATTTGTAAATATAAAGTTCATTGAGGACTATAACACTTTTACATTCTAACATTTATCCGACATCGTTAAGAAATATTTATTTTAATATTGGGACTGCTCTTGAGCGTGTTAGAGTAAAATACACAAGACACAAATTGGTAGCAACATATATTACAAATGATGGATTTCGCACTTTCAATTTTCCTTCATATGAAACTGTTAAAGCAGCTAAGTCTACGGCGTAAAGTATGCTTATCGATGAAAGGCAAGACAGAGGGAGTGAAAAATGAGAAACAAAGAAAGAGAGAAAAAGAGATATTATGAGATAAAATGCAAAGCCCTGTTAAACATTGTGCCTGTATGTGTTAAATTGAAAACTCGCGGGGGACGTATTTGATTTTTATCTCTTTGTTGTAGACAGTAAACGGAATGTAATAGCATCGATATAATCGATTATGTTTCCTCGCCAGCAAACATTGGTATTGTACTTAGAAATCAATATTATTAGCAAATGAGTATTATAGTAAAAGTTAATATCACATGGGACCAAAACAACGATGCGGTCTAGATTCATCATTGGAGACATTTCACTTCGTATACAGCACAATGTCTTTGCGAAAAGTAATGCATTCACTGTACTGTCGTCTAAGTAATATGAATTATTCCACGAAAGAATAATTTTGAGATGTATTACCTTTTACTTGTTTGATATATTTAAACATCTTCTTTAATATTTTATGTCCTTTCGCTTCCATAATATATTTTCTTCGATCTAGTACAGTTTGTGTTTGGTCTTCTGTCTGTCACACATCATTTGTCGTATGTTGTACTATGTCTTTTTCCTGTTTATAGCTATGTCATATGTTGTTTTGGCAATCTTTTCGAGAATTTGTTTCATTAGTCGTTATTTATTTTTCAGTTTTACTCAAAGGAAACGAAAATACGTATGGTAATTTGAGGCAGATAGTAAACCACTCAAAGCGTACAAAATAAATAATTTGGGCGCTCTCTGAGCTAGCATTGCATTTCGGTATATGACAATTCTATTTTATTAAGACGGTTTATTATACGTTGTACCTTAGAAAAACAATAATTACTAAGAGCTTTTTCAGTAAGAAACAATATAATTTTGCCACTGAGTTGATCGAGTCCGCACGTGGTCAGACATACTTCACGTCATTATTATAACAAAATAAGAGGCTGATACAGAGGTGACATTGTTCATGCATCGGAGTCGAAGCAATTAGATACACCGATCAACGTTCTCTGGTTCAAATCCCAACTTCGCCATTCAACATTTGAAGGAAAAGAAAGATGGGGTTAGGATATTATATCTACTGGGATAGATTTGATAACCTAACCCTATCTATCGAATCAAGTTCTTAGATTAGAAAATTATTTAATTATATATCGACAATGTCCATTGTATCATGACTTCCCATGTAACTATAATGATTTGATTCGTCGATTCTACGAAACGAAGCGCAGTTTTATATAAATAGCTATTCTCTCTGAACATTTGAAGATATTTATGTTCATTGTTGAAATTCGCCTGTGAAATAAAGTAGACCTTTGTATTTGCCTTATTCAAGAACAAGTGGGCCCTGTTCAGATTTGGTGCTTATATCCATACAAGAATGGATGGTGATCAGTAGCACATATCGAGTCAATGATCCATTATAAAGTGCCAGGCTATATATATATATATATATATATATATATATATATATATAATTAGAAATATAATATTTCTAAATCTCTCAGAGAGATTTAAGCAGTAGTGGAGCGACAAAGTTGTAGTATATTGTCAACTTAATGTGACAATCCTAATAAGGGAATACACTACTGCTGTTTAGCCCTAGGAAGCTGGACCGCTTCCTGTCGGCCTTGACACAATTACTGTGTCCTTAAGTTTGTGAAGGGGAGACAAGCTCACCCACCCAGCCTAGCCAGCATTCAGGGACATGTTTCTGAGTCTTTGCTCGTCATCAGCCTGAAGTAGCTTGCCAGCTGGATAGAGAGGGGGAGCTTGTCTCCCCTTCACAAACTTAAGGACACAGTAATTATGTCAAGGCCGACAGGAAGCGGTCCAGCTTCCTAGGGCTAAACAGCAGTAGTGTATTCCCTTATTGGGATTGTCACATTAAGTTGACAATATACTACAACTTTATATATATATATATATATATATATATATATATATATATATATTCACGAAGTTGAATCGGTAATAATACAAGTGTTGTAGCTCATTCACTAGAAAACACCCAGAGAATTGTGCATCGTTCGAAAATGCGCCTTTTTCAACCTGTTAATTAACGTAAAAAAGACAGAAGACAAGTAGCAACCTGACCCTGTAGTGCTAGAAAATAGACCCCAATCATCCTAATCACAATCCAGCCTCTAAATGTAGTGAATAAGATCACAATTTCTGATATCAATATATTGGAAAGTACATCGTTTGCTGCATACATTCTACTGCACTGGCCATCATGAAGTTCAAAGTTGGACTCTAAAAACAAAAATGCATAAAACTGCAAAATACAACGACGAGTAATTTTATCATATCTGTTGTATTCTGCCCAGACTTAGGCACTTTATTGAGGACACATCGAAAAGCTGATGAGATGATAGTCGCGCCATCTTAGATATACAATTAACATGGTTTTAAGTGATTAGATCTCCAGCTTGATTATCAGTTAGAGCTCAAACATTGCTAGTCTATAATATATCCTCCCTGATTTGGGGTTTCCTGGAGTGTAACAGGGGATCTGTACTGAGGACACTGGGCATTCAAATACAGATGCCCTTGGCAGGGATGTCTCGATTTCTCCTCCATACAAAAGACAGTGATGATTGCAAAATATGGCGGCAAGTAGAGAGGAAAAAAATAAATGTTGAAAAACCAAATTAAAAAGAACAAGTACAAAACGTTACAGTGAAAAAGTTAGAGCAAGCTTCATTACACTAGATCGGCCAAGAGGATTCTACAATAACTGCAGTCATGCTTGTACCAGCGTTTGGGCTACATATACAGGAAAGAGAAATGTATCGTTGAAGTTTATTAATTAAATTTGAAAAACCAACGTTTTTCTACTACCAAGTCATATTCGATTACGTGTGATTGCTGAAAGAAAGAAGGAGAGAGGGGGGAAGGAGAAAGAGAGAAGGAGGGAGAAAGAGAGGGAGAGAGGGGAAAAATATGAATTCTCTTTTAGTTTTCTCAACACAGCCAAGCCTACGTCATTTCTTAAGGTGCCGCAGGAAATATTTTTATACAAAATTCAATCTAAAACAGATACGAAATCGCAAAAGACACATGGTTATGAGATCGGCTGTTCGA
The DNA here is from genome assembly GCF_046866305.1 of Octopus bimaculoides. Taxonomy (NCBI): domain Eukaryota; kingdom Metazoa; phylum Mollusca; class Cephalopoda; order Octopoda; family Octopodidae; genus Octopus; species Octopus bimaculoides. Next base: position 155,052,654 of record NC_142929.1, on the reverse strand, counting down.
CTGGAGAGTCATGTGTTTATATCCTGTTGGGTGCTCCTCTCCGAATGCTCCATTTAACTTAGAGCAAAACGAGTAGGAGTTGAAAGTGTGTGTGTGTGTGTGAGAGAGAGAGAGAGAGAGAGAGAGAGAGAGAAAGTGAGAGCGAGAGAGAGAGAGAGAAAGAGAGAGAGAGAGAAAGAGAGAGAGAGAGAGAGAGAAAGTGAAAGATAGAGAAAGAAGATGTGTGTGGGAGAGAGAGAAAGAAAGAGAAAGATGAGGGTGAGAGAGAGGATTGTGTGAGGGAAAAGATGTTTGACAGATTATGTGAGTGGGTGGAGTTACTGAGTTAAAGAAAAATCTTGAATAGCTGTAACATTTAGTTTATAGACAGCCTGTCATTCACATGAAGACTGAAGGAAGGAAAGCATAAAATTTGAAGCACTGTGACATGTGTAAGTATAGTACTAGGATTAGGGTTAGGGAACCATTACTAAATATTTCAATGTTCCATCACTGGAAATCGGAGTTATAAAGAAAAAAATCAATACAAATAATTACTAAACAAAATAGAAAAATTAAATTAACTCTGCGCTTTATCATTTTAATCCTTAAATACCTTGCACACTATGAACAAGAGTGTATATAAAATATAAAGAGCTCAATCATAAACGCTGTTTTGTTTTACAAGAAATAGGTCTGTTTAAGTTCACTTCAAATGTTAGAAACAAATGGACAGAAACCTCTAAATCTTATGCGCTTGTCTTTAAAATAACAGACATATTGAGTAATATATATATATATATATATATATATATATATATATAGGAAGGCTCCAACTGTTCAACGGGTTTATATTTTTGTATATGTATATGCATATATACACGTTTTCAGTTAACCAGGCTACTAATGGTTTCATGTTGAGAGTGGTATATTTCTTTACAATTATGAAGCATTTTTCATAGGACGTTACACCATCTCTACCACTGAACATAAAACCAACGGTAGCCAATTTGATCATGAGCACCTATCCTCACTGTTCGATTAGTAATCGACATACATACATACGTACATGCATATATACATATATACACATACAAACATACACACACACACACACACACACACACTCACACATACACACACACACACACTCACACACACATACACATATATATATATATATATATATATATATGTATCGTCTGTAAATATAAATCCGAAAAAAGAAACACACTCTAAGTTATAGAGCAGTAGTATATCGTCTTTTTCAGCAGGGTCGACAGTTCCAATAGCAGCAGCAGCAGTACCATCGCCAGCGATAACAACAATTTACAGCGACAACAGCAACAGCAATATCTCTAACGGAAATATCAGCAGAGACATCGCCAATGGCATCTACAACAACAATAACAGCGACTTCATCAATGGCGATGCCCATGATAACAACAACGGCACCTTTACCAACAGCGGCAGCGGTGGTACCAACACCATTGCCACCTCCCATGACGCCAACACCAACAGACACACCACCGTCAACACCTGACCACAGAGATAGATCGGCTGTTCCGGAAACTCGTTCAGACAACGCTTCTCCAACCACAGATCATCCTTCATAGGATAGCGGAGAGGAGACTCGTCACGTCATTAGCGAACCGTGTATGGCAGCTGATAGACGACGGGATTCCATACACGATATCATGAAGAATCCTAGAAAATCCATGTCCCTACATTAATGGGACCAATCGCTGTGAATTATGAATAGGGAAATGGGCGAGTATCCTGAGGGACTCCCTCCCAGGGAAAATCCTGAGCCTCAGAACGGAAGTCTTCGGAACGTGTTTACATTCCATGTAATTCCTGCTAGCCTATTGGAACCCACGAGATAACAGGATCACCGGTGATCGAGAGCCAAGGGGAAATAATCTATTTTGTTGACATTGAGCAACGGGGCACTTACCTCGTTACTCAATGTAACTCAAGTCTGGGCTGGAAGAAAGCTAGAAATTAGCAGGCCAAAAATCGGTGAAGTTGTCTTCGCAAAATTTCTGCACTTTCTTTGTCGTATGAGCAGGAGAACCATCTGCAATGCGTTGTCTCTTGGCTTCTTAAGTGGACATGCTAGATCGTATGACTGGAGCTTCTGCTTACATTAACTTTATATACCTCCACCCTGAAAAAGAAAATAATATTTTAGTATTTACGCTTAGGAATATATGAAAAATAGGGTTTCCACAATATTCCAAGTTATGCTTTCCCACCCAGTGTACATATATATATATGTGTATATATATATATATATATATATATATATATATATATATATATATATATATACATACATATATATATATATATATATATATATATATATATATATATACATATATATATATATATATATATATATATATATATATGTATATATATATATATATATCTCTATATATATATATATATCTATATATATATATATATATATATATATATATATATATATATATATATATATATATATATATATATATATATATATATATATATATATATATATATATATATACATATATATATATATATGTATGTATATATATATACATATATATATATACATACAAGTTAGATCGCTGATGTCATATATCTTGACTTCAGTAAAGCATTCCACGGGGCTGACCATAATATCTTCTCAAAATTGGCAAATGTTGGAATCTGTGGAAAACGTCTACACTGGATTGAGTATTTCTTGGCCAATAGAACACAACTTGTTGTGATTAATGGAGTCCACTTAAGCCCAGCAAAAGTCACCAGTGGTGTCCCTCAGGGAACTGTCCCGGGCCCCCTCCTCTTTATAATCTGCATAAACAACCTTTTCAGCGTCGTAAATCACTCCAATGAAGAAGAAGACCGAACTCAAGTACAATCTGATCTATATGCGGTGAATCAATGGGCAGACAAAAGCAAAACTCAACTAAACGAGGGAGCATTTGATCTGATGCATTTCCGAAGAAAGACTATACTAAAACAGTTATACTGTCTTCCTTCAGGGGAACCGCTCACAGCATCTAATAATATCAGAGATCTAGGAGTAATTGTTGATAACAATCTCAGCTGGAGTGCCCACATCAACAATAAGGTCGATATAACTCGTAGGAAGGGCTCCTGGATCTTAAGAAATTTCCGGTCCAGAGAACAAGATATCATCATTCCACTTTTCTCCTCCTTTGTACGGTCACACCTCGAATACTGCTGCCCCCTGTGGTCTCCCCATACAAAACAAAACATCTCGAAAATTGAATCACCCCAGAGGGCACTCACTAAACGAATTAAGGGCATGACTGATCTCGATTACTGGAACCGCCTTAAAGCCTTGAAACTCTACCCCCTCCAGCGCCGCCGCGAGCGGTACATCATTTGCACGATGAGGAGAATATATTGCCAGCATTGCCCAAAAGACCTGAACATTAGCTTCAAGGTTCATCCAAGGCTGGGACCACGGGCCTTACGTCCCCTACCCAATTCAGGATCACAACATATAGGTACACTGCAACACAATTTATTTTTCTCGACAGGCTCTGTCCTGTTTAGCATTGTCCCAAAACTGATCAAAGAGGAAAAGGATCCCACCACCTTTAAACGGAGTCCGGACAAATTTCTTCAAGGAATACCAGATAAGCCACACATACCTGGACACAACTCACTCAACAAAAACTCACTACTTCAATGGACCATACTACCACAAAACGTGGCTTAAAAAGGATTAAAATAATCCTATCAGGTGGTGCTATTAAGTTAGACATGGCCTGGACCAATCTTTGATCGAAGCTCATCTAAGTTTTATATATATATATATATATAAACGTGTATAGGAATATGTGTGCGTACATATGTCTGTACATGCATGTAGTTAGATAGACAGACAGTTAGGTAGATAGATAGATAGATAGATAGATAGATAGATAGATAGATAGATAGATAGATAGATACATACATACATACATACATACATACATACATACATACATATACATACATAGACATTATTTATACACACAATATATTGTGGAGCCCGCTTGATATAATCACGCATGTTACCAACAGCTTGCTTTTTACAGCATCAGTGGTTTTCAAAACCCTTAGGATTTTGTTGTATCCTCATCTTAACGTTATCTTTCGAATATGTGAGAGTTTTCCTCACAAGTAGATCATAATACACGCTTAGAAATCTCTCTCTCTCTCTCTCTAATTCTCTCACTCACTCTTCTCCTTTCACTCCATCTCCTTTTCTACCCCTCTCTCTCTATCTCTCTCGTTGTCTCTCCCTCTCTTGTGTGTGTGTGTATATATATATATATATATATATATATATATATATATATATATATATATATATGGCAGGCTTCTTTGTCTTTCATTACATTCAGAAGGCATTGGTTGGCCCAAACGCCGTGCAGTGGCACTGAACTGAAAACAATGTGGTTGCAAAGTGAACTTTTTAATCACAGTTACACCTGCACCTGTCGAAATTTGAGCAAGACATGTCCACAGTAGTTAACTTTTCGGTACTTCCTCTCTTCTCGATGCACACTTGGTAAGATCTTCATTATCCAGCAGCTACAAGAAAAATGCAACGCATAACACTTGAGCTTCTACCATTGCAGTAATGGATCTTAGGAGAGCTTTTAACTTCGCTAATAGGAATGTATTGTGGCTGGTGCTGAAAAATTTGTAAATATCACCAAGGCCATCCTTAAGGATATGAAGGCCGAGAACTTTGATGGAAGTCTGTCGGAACCATTTCCAGTTGAGCATGGAGTTAAGCAAGGTGATCTCGAAGCACTGACAATCTTCTCCATATAGTTTGCAGCATGCTTTCAGATGGTTTTGCAACTCCAATAGATGTCATCTACATACGAGTAATCTGTTTAAGCGGGCAAGAATACACTTCAAATCCAGTGTCTTTACCTCTCTGGTACGCGATATTTTTAGATCTGTCAGGTCAGGATTGAACTATGGTCAAAAAACTACTGCTATCTATCATAACACACAAATACCACCTTTACTCGCCATAATTACGTTAGTAGATTTTCATTAGATATTTACTTCAATATTCATTAAATAATATATTGCGCTCTGAAAAAGAACCAAAAGAAAATCGGGAAGTATATTGTATATGGAAATCTGAATAAAAGATGCAATAGACACAGCTGGAATACGTTTCATGATAATTCCACTCTATCAGTGATAACCTAGTTCTCAGTAAAACCAAATTTACAATATCTATAAAAGTGCTCACTACCGTCACGTGTATTTGTTTAAACAGGGCTTCAGAAAAATATTTATCAAAAATGTTTCAGCTGCTTATATTTTACAATATAACATGTTGTGCCCACATAATCATGTTATTATTCTTATTATATATGCACATCTAGCCTGTTGTTTTAACACGATTACTGCCATATTTTAGAAAAAATCCTACCTAGTCGGTAATTCAATCCTTAGAACCTTGATCCCTTGAATACAACGCACATAGGTTATTGATTATTTCTTTTTACTGCAACATACGTCACATTTGTATCATGCATTTCAATGTATTAAATCTCCGAAGAACAGTTGCTTTCTATTTATGAATCACAGCTAATGACGTTAAAAATGAGTTCGTTTTGACGAGATATGTCGAACAAAGAAATAAAGATTTCTTCGACTGAAAGCAATCAAATCGCTGCAGAGACTTCTTTATCTATAGATGACTCACTTCACCTGTCTGTGATTATATCAATTGAAACCTCTTGTCGGAAATAAAGGCAATCAAAATAAGAATATACGATATCCTAAACCTATTCAGAATAATAGATACGGACACTGCAGTTGTGATAAACTATTCAGCCAGGCAAACTTCAGCGAAATTAGCCGTCGACAGGCAGTAATATATTCGACTGTATCATTGGATTTTCTGTGTTCTGTTACTAAACGCAAATTCCAATAGTAAAATTGACAAAAGGTACTTGAATTTTAGTAGAAAACAAACCATGGTAAGTAGTTACTGGAAATATACGTCACTACCATGCGATTATTGCACTTTTGTAGTTGAGACAGTTTTCAACAATGTGCACTGGAGTTGATTATCAATTTCATATCTTATAATATTTACCATTCCAAAGATGACATTTCCCACTGCAATTCTAATCCCTCTTGTTCGAGATTTCAACAACGTGAAGTTGATATCTGTATTGCTGAAACCAGATATTTGCCAAGCTACACGCACGAAATTTATACCGTCAGTATGGCGCTATCCAAATATTATGATTGAAATCTGTAGTGCTTGTTATTTGACATCACAGTTATAACTTCATAACGCTATAGGTTGTATGATATTATAATGACTTGCCATACATAAGTTACGAGGGGTGTATGAAAGGTCTTGAGCCTCAAAAACACAAAACATGGTACAAGACTTCTGATGAAGGTATAAGACAACAAGGCCCAAAGGCCTTGAAGGCTCAAAACTTTTCATAAACACCTCGTATGATGTTAAACTGTTATTCTTATGAGGATAAGTATATGATGAACGATTTCAGATGTTATGACTAAAGATTAAAAAAAAAACATCGCATATCTTAACGCGATTCTAATGATGTATTGAGACCCAATCATTGGAAGGCAAAAATGCATTTTTAATAGAGGTATATATACACACACACGAGTGTGTATGTGTGTATGTGTAGGTGTGTGTGTGAGAGTCCTCTAAGCATATCCATGTGTGCATAAAAAGTTTTCAATGTAAACAAGGCGGTGAAAAATCGACTAGTGTATACTGAAATTAGAATACGAAACTATATATATTGTGAATGAAAATTAAGGATTCGAAACTGCTTCGTATTTCCGATCTTGGGACGGTATTTAAGTAAACCAAAAAGCAGGAAATTATTAAGCATTACTTTCGGATAGCGACAGAAGAAAGTTTTTTTGGGTGCATGTGTAAAAATAAACTCGAATAGATAATATTTCTTTGGATACTCATGCAAAAGTAAAATCAACTAACTGAATAACAAGAGTCGAATATGTAAATAAATATCAGCATAATTCAATTATATTAGTCGCTTGTATTTTAGGTCATTCATAACAAATCCTTCGCGCATAAATACAACAAAACAATACAATATTACAGAATGAAAATTACAAAATTAGAAGAAAATGTAGCAGAATAAATGTGAAACAAATATAGTTATCTTTGAAATCATCGACAAGATTGCTCTCTACTTTTAAAGTCATATAGTATAATCAGCCTTTAATGCTAGATTAAAATTCTATTGGAACGACGGTACAAACTTTTCCCCTGTTATATTTTAAGAGTATTCTGTATTGAAGCATACAGTTAGAGTATGCAGCCTTTCAAGCTACGAAAGAGAGCTCTAGACTGAACTAGTATTTCAGGATTCTTTGTAAATTTATTGTTTACAAACACATATACATGCGCACACAGGTATATATATCTGTGTACGTGTGTATGTGTGTGTGCGTGCGTGCGTGCGTGTGTGTGTATTATTGGAGTTGTTAGAGAATCATATTGAATGCTGTGTGGTATTCTCTGCGGATCTCTACACCTTGATTTCAAATTTCCGACTCCACCGGCGTCAACTTTGTTCTTCGTTCATTTGTTTTCATTTTTCTAAACGAATTTGGTTTATGAGATTTGATGGAGATTTTATGGATTTGCTTTATATTTTTAACCCGACCCACAATTGAAACGCCGACTATATGCACACAAAATCAACCGTCTTTGAGAAATCATTGCCCAAAACGCAACATATCCGAGTATTTTCCGAAATTATTGGCCACTCTGAAAACATCGCAATTCTCAACAACTAAACAGAGTATAAAGAGATAAGCAATAAACTAAGCCAGAACACCAAACAATTCTGTAATCAAATGCCTTACTTAATAATTCTAAAATAACGCTACAAATAATCACCACAAATATATGAGAATCCCAAATTATAACTTCTATACATATAAACAATCATGCCTACTAATATATAGTATGCAATCAATCAGATAAACTCAGAGACATAGCAAATTCATGAATCACTTTAATAAAACCAGTCATTCCTTCCTCAGCTCCCAAAGGATATCACATTAATTTCTACACTTCTAGGCAGGATAGGTACATCAGTCGATGTCAACCAGCCCTAGAGACGTATAATCTAACGCTATCTGAGAATATATAAACCTAATATTTTGCACCCATATATTTACAAACTTATCTATCTATAACCCGACTGCTTACTTACACAACACTCAATTAAACATATTACAACATCAATAATTACACAAGTCAATCAACAAATTCAATCAAACATAAATAACATCTCCGAATAATAAACTAAGTAAAAATAGATGCAAATATACATTACACTTACCAACCTAGGTACACTGTATACTCAAATACTACTATATACCACGAGCATATTTAGGAACAAGTAGTCGTGACCAAGGAATAAGATACAAACCAAATATGTTCACATACACACACATTTACAATCTCAGGTATTAATATTGATTGTACCTGGATCAATACCGAATAAACAGCTCAAACATCCCTAATAACCACTATTTGTTCCTGCTCTGTGAGTTTTCTGTTGAGGTAAATATCATTCATCCTTCCGATATTGATGAATATAGTGTCAGTCAAATACTTTAATAGGTTCGTCTCTCTTCTCTGCGTAACATTTTTATAATGTCTCACCTGGATTTGGCTACTTTGTGGCATCAGAAGTATCGAGGTAAACTACCCGCAGCCATCCATTTTAAGGATATAAATGAATCGTGAAGTGCTAATAATTTTTGCAGCAAATCTGATATGTTACAGGAACCGAACAAGAAAAACCCGTTGTCTATCTCCTCCGACTCTCTCTCTCTCTCTCTCTCTCTCTCTCTCTATCTCTCTCTCTCTCTCTCTCTCTCTCTCTCTCTCTCTCTCTCTCTTTCCCTACACATATATACATATTTTGTTTATAGTTTATTCCTCTACTAGTATCAGCGAGGGAGCACTGTCATCACATTCGCTACTCGGGGGCACTGCCCTTAGCTTTGCTACACTTTTCTTTCTCACCTGAAATCTCGTCTGTTATGTGGCATTTGGTGACTGGAGGAATTTAATGTTGTTGCCCTTATCTGCATTTGCTACTGCCAGATAGATTCATCCAGAACTCTTTACAGGAGGATATTCAGTTTCGTTTTGAAGTACCTATATCCACCCCACGTAGGTCTTTGAGGCTAGATGTCAGCCAGCAGGTCATTTTCATCAGGGAGCGCAACTAAGTTCGGTCTCACAATTTGTTCCATGACCTCGATGCTGTGTGAGGTCAGAGAGCTAGCCCTAGAGATTTTAGCATTTGCTCTGCTTCCTCCTTTATGGATAAGGCATATTCCCTCCTTCAACTTGAAGTTGCAAGGAAGGTCTAAAATAGAAGCTGCAGCAGTTTCGCTCGTTTGATTTCAGTGGTTTCGCTTGTTTGATCTGAGAATGCATAAGGGCCAGCAACTGAGTTTGCACCTGCCTCATCTACAACCAGTATTACATTTTTTCTTTGATGCCGATGTAATAAAATATTACCTCTCTGGTCACAGTGGTTTCAGGGATAGGTGCACAGACCTGCACTGGTTTTTCCGCTTGCATGAATTCTAACGGGTAGTGAAAACGCATTTGAACTGGTTGTTTAGAATTTTTCTTATTTTTCTTGGGATTCCTATGAGAGCACCATCTTTTTGGAAGAGGGGCTCTATCTCGTAGTGTACTGAGTCCGTTTCTTTGGCAAAATTAAAGAAAGCTTGATGATTTGACTTAATATTTTATGTAACCTGGTCTTCTTCCTCTTCTCTCTCTTTTCTCAACCTCAATCGGTGTTGTTTAAAGGTGGAATTTTTCACTACTTTTAGGATCCAAGACTCGTGTCGGTGTCACTTTTAAATTATGTTTGCTATCCATATTGACTGTAAAACAGAGATCTAGTATATCATTTGCCCTGTATCTCCTACTTCTTTTGTCCACATTGTCTGAGGTTTATTTTTGCCCCAAAGTTATATGTTTCTTTTATTTTGGTGATTCCACTGGTAGCTTCACATTTGTGCAGCTAATGTTGTTTTTCGTCATTGTTTATCTCCGAAGCTCTATTTTTAGTTTTTGATTTTCTTCCTTTAATTTTCCTCTTTCTTTTTGCTCTTGGTTGTTTGTAGTAGGATTTGTTGTTTCTTTGATTTGTTTTTGCTTTGAGGTTTTTTCTTTTCCAACCCTCTCATCTCTCTGGCTGTCTAGAGTGGTGAGGGCAGGGCTAGTATCATCGGGTTCCCTACTTTAGCAGGCGTGGCTTCGGCTTTGTTCTTTTGAGAGTTTGCTAGCCAGGGTTACTTCTATTTTATGATTCATTATCTCCACCTTTATCATCCTTCCTGCAATCGATTCCCAGAATGGCGGCCACTATGTTGAAGTGTGGCCTCATGAGGGGATAGGAACGGAAGAATTCGAGTTTCTTCTGCTCTATCTGGGCTGTAGTTCAAATTTGATTAAGTATGTTTTGGGGTTTGATAAGAGATATTTTAGAATGCTGTTTTGTTTTGGAAAATATTAATTCTGTGGCAGTTGTAGTACGGCAATTATAAGTGATTTATATATATTTCCAAATTAAAGATGGTATCTATACAATTTTCAAATCACGCAATTACCTGGCTTGCTCTAAAAGTATCAAACTGTAAGCCTATGTCGTGTAACTTGTCTTTAAAAGATTCATGTTTTATGTATTATATATGTGTCTGCTTTTGATAAAGCTAGATTTGTTGAGCGAGAACATAAGCGAAATTGAAATATTTTGGAGTAGGTTTTGATGCTTTTTTTATATATCAATGAGAAGAAAATATAATATAAAGTTTCTTGTTAAGAGGAAAATTAAAACTCGGAGGAAGATTTGTGTGTGATTGACGAAAGAACTTGCATGTAGCTGGCTTCTTGGTAATTTAGAAATAATATTGCTGATATCGAACTACGTAAGAGGGTATTTTTCCTATTGTTGGATGGGCTTTGGGTATTTGATGACTGAGTCAATATTAAGCCACAACATAAGAATTGTTATTAGTCATGGTGACAAGTTTGTTTCGGATTTTATTTACTCACTCTCTTTAGAAGTGAATTTAATAGAGCTGATTAGTGTAGTGGCCTAGTGGCTACAGATGCTATGTTTGTGGCGATTGCAGAAGAATATGAGAGTTTTAGGGTTCGTGTTTTGTTCTCAGTATGATGTTTAAGAGTGTATTTGTAGGTGCTTATTATGGAATTTGAAGGTAGATTGTAACCTGCACTGTTGTCCTGTTTGAAACGATTTTGTAAACGTTTGTACTTTTGTTCTAATGCACATCAACATTTATCTGTTTCTTGTTATCGATTGTTATGAGAGACTTCACAGCATGACGTGGAAAAATTTGTAGAGCCGCCATTTGAAACATACTTCATTGCTCTCCTCATCGTGGGCGACTCCTAAAGGATGACAGAAAAGTTTAAACGGCAAAACTATTCGGCTGGTACTTTATTATTCCCGACCGAACGTAAGCAATGTTGAATATAACAGAGTTTATTATCGGAGTTCATAATGCTCACTGAAACAAATACTGAATGGTAGAAGATACAGAGAATCTAAATCCGAAGATTATTTTCAATACAGTCTTGATATTGCTTTTCAAAATATACAGTGGTTCGATTATTCATTTGGAGAAACTTTTCAACCTATATTTTATAGTGTGTGGTACAAGTTAGTGATTGATAAAGCTAGAGTACTTGCTATAATTACGTGTCATTCGGATACGTTCCGTTCGTAGATTCTAAGTATGATCATTTGTATGTGTCTGTTTCTTAAATTACACAATTATAAACATAATAACACGTTCAACCATGCAATCCATCAGCAACCCCAAATTCAATCACTCAGGCAATAAATGTATAAGTCATAAATATTTATTATCATCTTCAATAACAAAGCATAAGTATCTTAATTATTTATCAATAGTAGGTGTTTTCTTAGTATAAGCTCCTAAATTAATTCACCCAGAAAATAGTCAACAAATATGCTGTAGACACGTTAGCTATTAGACATTTATTGTTTCATCGAGTACCGTTCTTTTCATAATATAATTATCACAATTGTGTCATTTTCCCACTGGACAGCTGTTCAATATCAATATATTATTGTACATAATTACACATACATAATTACACACACACACACACACACACACACACACACAAACACACACACACACACACACACACACACACACACACACACACACACACACACACACACACATTTTTTCAATTCTCCTACCCGCAAATGTTACGTTGCCTACTTCAAAGAGTCAGCGGGAAACCATGAGAGATATTAAATATTGTTACGCTTAAGAGACTGAAAATATTTTCTTTTATTCATGTTCATGTTAGAGAATGGACACAGTGTCAGAAAATTCTCAACAAGATGTGGTATTGACCAGTGTTTACTTTCCTGTTGAGGACACGGTGTTTGGTAGGAGATGTTCCTTAAAATTGGTACTTTTAAAGCAGGATATAAATAGTGTCTTTTATTTATGCTTGCTATAACGGCAAATATATAACTGGTCCAACTCTTAGGATATTTTTGGTATATTCTAGTTGTACTACATTTCATTCCCTGTGAATTTACTTTCTGCTACATTTCAAAACCATTTTATTGAGCTTGTTCGAGGAAATGATTCAGTCTCCACAAACATTTACTCAGATGATGGCGTATTGGGTTTATTCTAATATATATTAAATATATATTTTCTTTCATTTTCCGATAATTCTAAGATTCGTGCAGGGTGTAACATCCACGTGTTAAGCTTAAACATATTTCCGACAACGATATTAAAAATGTAGGATGAAAATCCTTCCCATGTCATATAGACTCATGTGACTGGTTTCCCGGTTCTCATGGCGTATATATGCCCCACCTTGACACAACGCAGGTCCGTTGCAGGAGTATTACTAAATTTTTCCTACTGAGTGGACTGTAACAACGTCAAATGATGTGTTTTGCTCATGAACACAACAGGAATCGAAACAACAATCTTATGATCATGAGACAACACACTAACCATTAAGCCACGCGCCTCCACTAACAATATCAAAGAAGCGAAATATTTTAGACGAATAACCTAAAAAATCATCAATTCTGCAAGAATAATATTTTTCCATGTATAAACATTGTTACATGATTTAGAATTATGATTTTATAGCACCCCGGAAAGATTTGAATTCATAAATGATTCTCATCTGGGATAAATTCTACATGAAATGTTATTTTATAGACTTTTATATTCTCAAGAGAACGCATGAGTGAACTCGCACTATAGAGAGAAAACTGGTATATATCTTAATTATTAAAATTTTGTTTAAATGCACAATTAAAAAGATAGCCTGTTTTCAGATGGAACAACAAGGATGACATAATAAGACTATTACCATTTTTGCATGTATTTCGTAATTAAGAATGTTTTCTATGTTCTTCTGAAACCAAAGTGTTGACTAACAAGGTGTAAATTTATCAAAAGTTTCATAGTGTATGATTTTGTTTTCCTATGCTAATTCTACCACTGAGACATAGCAAAAAATGTAATTTCTAAAATTAGCTGCTTTAGAATACTCAACTATTTAATACCCCACTTTATTTATGTATCAAATGATAATTTACATATGTGTTAATAAACATCATCTTACATGGTAGCATTTAAAGTCATAAAACACTTTATAGTTATTTTGTAATTATAACGCACACTTACCACATCAGTATTTTCAATTTCATTATATGAAAAATATTAAAATGCAGAACGAGTACATCCTCTCAACAACTTGAACTTAGTATACTAGTTCGATTTTAACGACTACAACTTCAGACGGAAACAATTAAACGTCTAGATTACTTTATAATCATACCAAACTTATGGCCGTCTAACTAAGCAACACTTATATGATTTTGCAATTCTAATACAGTTCGTGTATGCTTGTTTCTCCTTTAACCCGTTGATTACAATCGGGTTTCCATACAAACACTATGTCTCTTCCAGTTCACTGACTCGAATGATCAGAAAAAGGGTAAAATTCTCTTTGAATTGTAAATGTTCTTCCGAGTGTGATACTTAACTTTGAAAAATATTCTAACTGGTCTCAATAAATTAGTTCAATATGAATGCAATAACAGACACAGTAACAAAAATCAAAGTGGTTTTTAATTTGAGCATTGTTTAAATTTATACGATATCAATTTAGTTTATTTTTAATGTGAACATATTCAGTAAATGGCCTCACTGAACATTTTTGGCTTTTGAATATTTGGGGTTTAGTATCCTACATAATATTCTCCTCTAGGAAAAATTGTGAGAATAAATTTATCCTGTTTTCCCGAATAAGGAATCCTACATTCGTAGCTTTTTACCTCGCACTGCCAGATTCTGGAACTCTCTTCCATTTCATTATTTTCCACTTTATGGCCTGAACTCCCTGAAGTCTCAATTAAATTCTTTTCTTTCGTCTTAATTTCTCCTTTTTCATAGTCCCTTTCATTCAATGGGTTCTCAACTTACTTGGGACTTTCTTAAGAGGGAAGGCAAAATAGTTGTCCATTACATGACCGAACTTCATTATTTGTGAAACGAAAGGGAAGTGAAATATAATCTGCAAGGGATTTTGTTAGCTCCATCGCTCTACTACTGTTGCGGAGAGGTTTTCAGAATCCACGATACAATTTTAAATCCATGAAATAACACCAAGTGATATAATACTGATACATTACATCATATTGTCGTTAACTGTGTGTGAATGTGTGTGTGTGTGTGTGGGGGGGGGTGTATGTGAGAGAGAGAGAGAAAGAAAGGGAAAGAGAGTGTGTGTGCATTTACAGATACACACTTGCTCACATATATATATACACACACATGTATATTTGTTGTTGAGTTTACAATTATATGCAGGACTATTAACGGAGAATTTACAGATCTATGTGCAGTATCATCATCCAGCCTATTTCAACTAAAGTTAAGATATACAGAACAAATATTAGACAAATATGATAAGCACAAAATGAAGTTTCTCACTTTGTTCTTTACACATGTTTCACCAATATGGCTATTTTTACCCTCTGCAGCGTTTTATATAGCGTATTTGGATGCAGATCTACAACGGCTCTTATGATGAACACTTTATTACATTATGTAAACATAGAAGATATGCTCGTAGATGGGCAGAGGGTAAAGTTTTGTATAAGTACGTTGAGGTGAAAGAAAAATATAGAATGAGAGAGACAAAAAGAGAAAAAAAGAAAGAAAGAGAAAGAGGGACAGATAAGAAAAAGGAGGAAATAATGAAGGTCCGAGAAGAAATAAGGAAGCGGAGGGAGAATAGAGATAATACAGAGGCGTGTTGGGAATAATAAGTGTGAGACTGGGGGTAGGGGTTAAGATACAAATTCTGCGTTTTAGGTTTTGAATATCAAAAGAGATTTACGAAACCATGAATACAAACAGATAAATTCGTCATAAACTTACACTTGGTCGGGACCAAATTTCGACATAAACAAGTAATCAAATGTGCATAGATATATTTATATAGATCTTAAGAGGCTTGCTTCCCAACCACATGGTTTTGGATTCATTCCCACTGCGTGGCACCCTAGGCAACTGTCTTCTGCTATAGACTCGGGCTGACCAAAGCCTTGTGAGTGGATTTGGTAGATGGAAACTGAAAGAATATATATACATACATACACATTTGCACACACATGTATCCGCTTATATATCCATATATGTAGCATTAAATGATTGAGATCCTTCAAATAAGATAGGGGTGTTAAAAATTAAAGATATAAAAATTAAGATGGAGATAAAAGAAAGTTAAGTAGGGTTCTTGAGGATTACTTACGGAGTGTTGTGGATATATACTGTGTGGTTATTTAGGTTGCATTTAGATTTGTAGTAAAATTTAAAGGTATGAAAAAAAGTGGTGGTTGCATGTACTTAGAGCCCCTTTATATTTATTTAGTAGTGACGAGGAGTTATGTTTTAAGATGTGGACTGCCTCTTTTAGGCATAACTTACAGGCTAAGCGTTGACCTTGGAATGGAAGCCATGAATGTTTCTATTTTTGAGATGATGTATGTGACTGGCGAGTGTTGTGGATTTACTGTGTTTCTCGTATCTAAAAACATTGAGATGAGCGGCATATCGCTGTTTAAAATTTATGGTTGACTCTACATATATAGCTGTAGAATTGTGTAATGTGTTGAGGACGGTGCGTTTATAAATTACATTAGATCTTCTACAATGGGTTTGTAGAGGGTAGAGTACGGCAGTTACAAGTGGGTGTATTTGGGGGATTATTTTCAGGAATGGAGGAGAGGTTAGAGCTGTGGGTAGACATGTCTAAGTTATTAGTATTATTATCACTATTATCGTTTTTATTGCTATCTTGTTATTAATTATTCTGTAACGGTGGTGGAAGTTGTGGTAGTATTCCGGATAGTGTTAATAGGATAGGTTGGGTTATGGTTGTGGTCTAACGTACGGGGTTCAATGCTGGAGCTGTATATATGTTGGGCTCTCGTATATTCAGAGTTGTTATAGTGTAAGTTTTGAGAGAAGAGAGAAAACTTATACTTGTTAGAGGCTGCTATGATAGACTCGAAGTTGGGTGGGGTGGAATAGGATAGCTATTAAAGATGGAGTAATATTTATGTTGACGAGGAAAGTTGAAATATTTAGCTAAGCTCTTAATCTTTAGTGAGAAGTGGGTGTATACCATAGAATAGAGCGTCCACCACTTTTTGTGGCGGGGCTTAGGGATAGTGCTATCTATACTTTTGGAAAATGGAGGGGTAACATGGCCCGTAGTTGTTAGCTGTTTTAGCTTTTGACCAAGTGATATATCTGTGCGTATGGTGTCTGGGTATTCTCGGGGTTCTAGAATAGTGTATGTGTGGTCTGTTGTGATTCTGATGGTTGGTGTCTCGTTGCGATGTGATTTGAGATATATGTTGCTTCAGCCTAGTATTAGGAATGTATGTTATTTGTTGGGAGAGGCCGCTGGCAGCGAGCGATTGCTTGTACATGGGGTGTGGTTATTGAATATTTTCTCAGTGGAAGATAGACACCCTTGACTATGTTATGAAAGGTGGATTTGTGGTGATTGGAATGAATGTTTAAGTATTTAAGGTACTGGTTATGTTTGTGATGAAGGGAGTATTGGGACGTTTCTAGTTTAAAGTTACGTATAGTAGTTTTGTGGTAATTTTCAAAATTAGTAGACAGGTTTAGGCTAGAAAAAAAAATTGTGTAGATCTTTTCTAGCTCGTTCTAAAGAGGATCTATTTACGCTCTTGGTAATTAGCAAGGCGTCATCTCTGTAGGGGCCTCCTTTGAGGTTAGGGAAATGTATTTGGAGCTGGTGGAGTATGTATAGTCCAACGAGGTCGGTGACCTTGGCGGAGTCGGATGATCCCATAGTAATGTCAAATAAATTCTATGGTAAGTGGTATTGTTATGGTGCTTGGCCCAGCACCAGAATTTGACCTCAATAGAAATAAGGGTTTTACGTGCATTAAGGATTAATTTAATTCCTAGTGGAGTAAATATCGTTAGATTCCTAGCAAGAAGGAGAGCTTGATTAAGAAGATCGGGAGAAATAGAAAAGCAGTAATTATTTATATCGAATTGTAGGAAAGAATAAGTGTTTTTGTTGTTTAAGTGATGTTATAACCATGTTATAATTTCAGCTGTACATGACCATACGTTGACGTTTAATCTCTCCTTGACGATTGGTATTATTTTGTCCAAAATATTTTTGTTTATTCTTCCCTGGTCGGATTTAGTGCGGCGTATCGATGGTTTAGTTATTAATTCCTTCTTATGATCTTTGAGGTTGACGCGTGGAGGTGTTGGGCAGTATGATTCTGTGCGGTGATCCACGTGTAATTTCTTAATAAGTTTGCGATGATTAGTGTTGATGTCGTCAAGGGGGTCAGCTTGTAAGATTTGTAGAATTCCTTCTCTACGAATTTATTGTATACCTCGATGGTAATAGGATACATATTTCCTGTTTTATACGAGAAAACGTGTAATTTCGGGGATGAAACGATTCCTTTTATGGTATGTGGATATATATATATATATATTTGTGTGTGTGTCTTTATGTCTGTGCTCGTTCCCGCACCATCCCTTGAAGGCCGATTGGTGTGCTTATGCTGCTGTAAACTAGCGGTTCTGCAAAAGAGACCGATAGAATTAGTACCAGGATTAAAAAGAATAAGTCGTGGAGTCGATTTCTTCGACTAAATCCCTTTAAGTTGGTGCTCAGGCATGACTGCAGTCAAATGACTGAAACAAGTAAAAGAATAAAAGAGTAAATACATAAACATGTAGACATACATGTCTGTGTGTGTGTAAGTGTGTGTGTGTGTGTAAGTGTGTGTGTGTGTGTGTTTTCGCGGTGCATTCCAGAAGTCTTGAACATTTTTAAGAGAGGCAATTATAACTGTCCTAGTAATTTTAGTATATCTTTACTATAAAACTAATAAGCTAGGGTGCTAACATTTATTATACTTGATTGAAGAAGGTGCTTTTGACAGTACTTTGAACAAACCCTACTAAACACTGCTTGTCAACTGAATAAATTGCAGAAAGTAGTGGAGACGTGAATAAAATTTTGAAGGTTACTATGCAATAAACTGGACAAAAGCAGTACAGAAACATATGAAGTGCTCCAGAATGTTTATAGTTTAACTTGTATGAGATGAACATCTGTTTTTCACTGGAACAAGCAGCCAGGCAGAACTAGTTCACTCGGAAGTTTGTGACATTTCCTATTTTCGACATCAAGACTATCATCTAACTCTACTGGGTTCCCTCTAGCCAGGCGATCAACAAAGATTACCTTGTGTAGCTTTTGTGAGAGTTCAGGAAGAGATCTTGTTGTAAAAGGCAGAGAGCACCTGTATTAGAGCAATGTACTAGTCCACAGTTCCATCCTCCAATCCAACTATTTTACAGTAATGGGTAACAAAGCTTTCCCTCACCCTTCGTACAATCCAGACGTTGTGACTGTTTTTGTTCCTCAAGCTGAACGAGAGAATGCCTCTCCTGAAAGAGTCTGAAAACTTGTGGAATAAACTTTGTATATAGTTGAACAACCGGGCTACTTGAAGTTCCAGTCAAATCGACCTTCATAGTAAATCTGATTCTTCACAATATTAAATTGACTCGCGATAAATGCTCAGCTTTTATTCTTAAACTTGTTTAAAAAGGAAACCTTATTTTAACATAAACACATATACATTGATATATATATATATATATATATATATATATATATATATATATATATATATATATACTGCCCTGCATATACGAGTATTTGTCCTCGAAAATTGATTTTGGTGCGACGAAAAAATACTAATGTACGCATAAAAAAAACAGTATAAATCATACAGTCCTGAACTGTTTATCGAAGTAGTATCTATATAATTACATCTAATGCAATATGTACCGTGATTATTGTCGGATGTTATATGTACAAGTGTAGACTGTTCATCCAAGAAGTACGTACTATGTAATTCCATCTTATACAATATGTTTTGTGATTACTGTCTGATTATATATGTAACGATGAGAATGAGTCTGTGTATCCGACTGCCACTAGACACATATGTGCCATTGAGATGTACAGACGTATGTAAATACAAAAATATAGCCATGTAGATGCACGTATAAACATGTTTATATAGGTGTGTGAGAGGGTGAGTAAATATTTTGATACACATCATGAGGTGCGATTATACACCTGGAATATAGATGTTTGTAAATGTATGTGTGTAAACGCTTGTATGTATGCGTTTGTATTCGCCAAACCACCGTTAGATATATGTATGAGTGTGCGTCTATGTATATATACAAATACTTGTGTATGTGTGCGCGTGTCTACCAAATCACCGCTGAATAAGCTGGCTCAGTCATCCGTAAGCGACTGTAGAATGCATCCGCTGCGGGGAGCTAGATACCATTAATCTGTCTGCCTTTAATACGATCATCTTGGTTGTTTATGACACACACATTTCTCTGACGGCGCGAGTGTGTGTGTGTGTGTGTGTGTGTGTGTGTGTGTATGTGTGTGTATGTATGTGTGTGTGTATGTGTGTGTGTGCGTGTGTACGTCTACGTCTATATGTGTTCATGTCAGCAAGTGGATACTTTTCTTTCTTCATTTTATCTTCCAATTCGTATACTCTGTCACGTTTTATTCACTATCTTTATTCCTTTTATCTTCATTTCGTATCCCTTGTCAGGTTTTATTCTCCATCATTTATGACAACAATTTATGTTATGTATCCACTGTAAACTATAGCCAGATCCAGCCAGACCCAGTCAGACCCAGCCAGACCCAGCCAGACCCATCTAATAGTTATAACGCCGAAATTATTCGATCTTATATCAATGTAGCCAACACACTCTGGGCAACATCATGCCAAACGAAACTCAGTATATGCATTAACGAAACTTATTTACCCCCGGCACCTGACGAGACACAGTCTGTATTGATGAATGCAACACAACTAGATGTACTATATTTCACCTTAAGGGACAGATGCGGGATGGGTCGAAACGATCGTTGTGCTGAATAAAGATTCTTGCCAAGTCCATTTTCCGTTTCCCTCATTCATTATAAGCTCAACGTACACAGTGGAATTCCTGACGAAGATCCAGTGACGATTATATCGTAACTGTGGATGACATCAGGTAGCCTAAATGGTAACAGTTTTCTAATCGATATACTACTAGACATATATACAAAGTGCAAATAATTATATATACATATATAGATATATATAACGATCCTTCAATCAGACCCATGCGTAGTAACACAGAGGGCACAAAAAACAATATGCAGTTGAACAAAGAAAAATTTGAGCTCATTCACTTTGAAAAAGTGGGAACACTCAAACAATCATATATACTACCGTCGAGAGACCTACATGAACTGTCGGATAACATCAAAGACTTAGGTATAACTGTCGACAACAAGTACAGGTGGATTTGGAAATTTTGAAGAAGGGCAAGGATTTAATTCAGAGAGAGGGGTCAAGGCTAATGCTGGCTCTACCTGAAGATGTTACAAAAATGAAAAATAAGAAAATGGTGGTTTACAGAACGTTGTCAGTCAAGAGCAAGAAAACAGAGATGGCAAGTAAATAAGTCAGAGAGGAGTGCCTAAGAGAAATCAAGAATGATATCCAAATTTTTTGTAGAGGAAGAAGATTCGGTACAGTGTATGTGCGTTTTGCTACCGTGGAGAAGGTAATAAAGCACTCCACTACGACACTGAGAACGGATGAATGAGCATTCTTGCCAACCTACCTCAGTAAACGAGTGGCGAGAGTAAGGATTGGCAGGGTATCCCCTGAGATAGCCAAGATGTGGCTGCTTGAAGTAATTTTGACGGGGACAAAAGAGGACCCCAAAATACTGCAAGTGACTCGGACAAAGTAACTGAACTGATGGGGATTTGGCCTGGAAGTTGTAATCCAAGCCTTCTCACAGGACATGGAAAAATTGTAGAGGAAATTGAGCTGTCATAAGAAGTGAAGCTGCGAGTGATAGTGGAGGGGACACCTCCCACCTGCTACTACTGCAGAAAGAGGGGGCACATAAATGTGAGCTGCCCCTTTTTAAACAATCAGACCAGTGGAGGAGGAGCAGGATGAGAACAGCGACGGAGACGAGGGGACAGAGGAAACCAAAGAAGAAACAAATGTGGAAAGTATAGATGAAGAGTTCCAGGAAGTACAAAGCAGAAAGAGAAAGGAACTCAAAAATTCATCCCCATCCCCCGAAGAACCGAAACAAAAAGAAAAAGAAAGAAACAAGCAACACAAGAGTTTCATCAATACTTCTTCGTCAAATATTGCGTAACTGGTAAACTATAGTTCGATATTGATTACTTTCTGATGATTGTATCACTCTGGCTCACTCCTAAAATAATATTAAAAAACAATAATGGTCCCTTTTCTAGTGACTTTACTTCTTTTGTAAGATGATGCTTACACATGCTCTAGGAGAAACGGACGTGAAAGCAAATATGCTTTGACAAGAGACCAGATAAGATGTAATAGATTCTTTTGCATTTCTTGAAAGTTTTACCTCCAGAGATGGATATCTTGAATCTAAAATCAAATTTGCACAAGATTCTCTAAAAAAAGATTTGTTGCGTGCTCTCTCTCACTCTCTCTCGCTTTCTCTGTCTGTCTGTCTGAGTCTCTCTCTCTCTCTCTCTCTCTCTCTCTCTCTCTCTCTCTCTCTCTCTCTCTCTCTTTCTCCTGAGAATCGCTATCATGATACCAAAAATTACTAGTGACAACTACTTCATTGTTAAGAAAATACTCAATGTGATAGCTTCACTATGTTATGTTTAATGGCTTCTTTTACTTGTCAGACAGTTTTATTATCACCATTAATAAAATTCAAACACAATCATGGAAATTAACTGAACGTGGCAGATCCAACGTTTACAAGTGGTGAGCTTTATGTTGACATTTCAACAGCAACAAAACCTGAACCTTTGTACAAATGAGCACAATGAGGAATAATGATGTGAACAATTTAAAACACTATTTCATAATTCCTGTCTTAATCACAGTAGAGAGAATGACTAATTCTTTATTTAGATATAATTTGTAAAGCATTCCGAAATCTCTATATTTTATTATTGAAAATAGAGGTTTGGCAAAATACCTTGGCGTCACTGAGTAGGTCAGCTGAGATTTGACCAAGTTATGTAGACCTGCACTCATTATTGAATACCAAGATTTTCACCTGAAACAGCTGTATGTAAGTTAAAGAATGCAGTTATGTAAATATCGTTCTTTTACCATATACGTATGCATATATATATATATATATATATATATATATATATATATATATATATATATATATATATATATATATATATATACATGTGTGTGTAAGTGTATAGGTGGTGTGTAAAGGTATGTGGTCTAGTGGTTAGGAAGTTGCACTGGCGATCGCAAGATCTTAACTTTCATTCTCAGACCAACGTTGCGTTGTGGTCTATATCACGGTGCTTCATTCAACTCAGCTGTAAATGGGTAACCTTGCAAACGACTATTATCCAATTTTTGGGAAGTGTTGGCTTTTCGTTTACACGACTGGTATCATCATTCGAAAGCTATAGCCAAACGGGGAACCGTATCGTACCCACCGTTTTTTTTAACAACATTCGCACACACGCACACGTGCACGCACGCACACACACACACACACACACACACACACACACACACACATTCTTTTATTCTTTTATTATTTTACTTATTTCAGTCATTTTGACTGCGGCCATGCTGGAGCACCGCCTTTAGTTGAGCAAATTGACCCCAGGACTTATTCTTTGTAAGCCTAGTACTTATTCTATCGGTCTCTTTTGCCCAACCGCTATGTTACGGGGAAGTAAATACACCAGCATCGGTTGTCAAGCGATGTTGGGGGACAAACACAAATACACAGACACACAAACACACACACATACATATATATATATATATATATATATATATATATATATATATATATATATATATATATATATATATATATATATATATGTATATATATATATATATATATATATATATATATATATATATATATATACATATATACATATATACGACGGGCTTCTTTCCGTTTCCGTCTACCAAATCCACTCACAAGGCTTTGGTCGGCCCGAAGCTGTAGTAGAAGACACTTGCCCAAGGTGCCACGCAGTGGGACTGAACCCAGAACCATGTGGTTGGTAAGCAAGCTACTTTCTACACAGCCACTCCTACGCCTATATAAAAATATCGCATAAATATTTCAGACGAATTCTGAAAATACCGAAATGGAATTAAATCTAATCCCATTACGATGTTTTGCCCGTGGAGACAGTATCATCACTCCTGAGTTTAGATCCATAAATATATTTTACATCAAGTCAGAAATATATATTTGCAGCAGCTTTCATATGTGGTTTCATTTTCTTCTCTCGCTCATATGATTCAGCCTTAGTTGGTTGAACATGAATTAATTACACTATTATTCAATACGTGAACTGAGTGTGACAGTATTAGATTACATAAATTGTGACATACTAGGGAGATACGAAGATTGTAATTGTTGTACAGAAAAAAAATTCAATTGTACTAACACTTCATTTCTTTCAAGGAGTTCATTTATCAATATTTGAGGTTAAATTTTCGCAGCTATCAATTCAGCAAAAACTGGTTACGCATCACTTGATTCGACCTCCAGCGCAAATTAACTTATGCAGCTTTGTGATGTGAAAACAAAGGTGTATATCAATTGTTCAGAGTACAGTATTTAATAGACACAGAGAAGATTAAATGTAAGTGAATTTCCTTAATTTTTGTACAGAACAAGATAATTATATTCTACTAGATCATTTTGTTTAGCTGACAAAAATGATTATGAAAAGACGCAACATGAATCTATGAACAGGGAAATCAGTGTCTATTGGTAATTGTTTCACAGCAAGCAATACTGAGATCAAATACTAACGCTTCTCTTGTCAGATAAGCAGCAAAGTTTAACAATAAACAAATCAGATGAAATTTTCTTGTGATTATATAAGTATATCAGGGTATCTGTAAAACAGGAGTAATATTCGAGGCTGGTTCTGGTAGCCACAACCAGATGAGTCCAATATTTGTGTCAAGTAGAGTACTAAATTCCTGAATCCAAGACAGCTGTCATTTTTATTCTACTACCAAAGTTCATAAGGCAACAGTTACATCTTTCTGTACCAACGAATAAAAATTACTGCAAATTTCTTAACGTATTCTTTTGTATGCTCACTCTAGTTTGAAATATATCGGTTTAGCAATGGCGTACAACATCATTCATTGCCACTATATGATTTATTGAATGTCATATATCTATTATGTATTGTAATTGAATCGTAATTTTACTCATATTCTTTGTTGATAACTTAGAGACACGTTCAAACTTGCACCATCTTCAGTAATGGCTGTTTCTGGTTTTCTGGTCCTGGACACGTATTCACCAAAGATGACTTAGAAAAGGTCTTCTCTGAAATGCTAGGAATTTGCCATGCGTGGAAATCTTCCCACTCCATGACACAAATATTATATGAAAAAAAGGCATATCTGATACAACTTGATATCCGGGTCATTAGAATGCAAAGAGCCAAAACAAACACAAGTTAACTCGTTAGATGCTGTAGCAGTTCCACCTACCACCTACACTGAATGGTTACATCTTTATCATCCAGGGAAGAAAAGAAAAGTTTATTTAACAAGATTTGAACTCGGCTTGTCGCCCGTGAGTTATTCTATCTTGTTCTATAACGACTCAGGATTATTAGCCTCGGAAGCGTGTTAAAAACCTTAAATATAATTTTATATAGCTTTCTAAGTCATCTTCCTAATTATAAGTTGATACTTCTTTCATCTCAACTCTCTTGTAGTAGCAATGTGTTCTACATTTTATCATACATTTTGTGCCCCGTAATTTTATATTTAATTTTAATAATTTTAAAATGGAATTTCGCAATGAAAAACCTATTCAAAAAGCATTGTAAAAATCAATATATAAGGTTTTGCTTTTCAACTTTCTCTCACTTCAGCATTCATAATTAATTTGTTTTGTTTCACATAACCTCTTGAAATCTTATTAATGCAGCAATTAATTTTTATGTTTTATTTTTCTTTTCAGTATTTTTATACTCACTATCTAATACACACAACGTTCATTTTTATTTAGTTATTTTTCTTGTCTGAATCATATAAAACACAACTGATCATAGCCGATGGCATTACCATGGTTAACTAAGGTAATACAACAAAATATTTGTGGAGGATAAAATTTCAGATAGAGTAAATCACCCACTGTTTTCCTTCTTTTCATCTACTCTTCACTACTTCTTATGGCTTTATCTGATTAGATGCTATTTAAACATACCTAGTAGTATGTATGTGTGTGTGTTGCTTTTGTAAGTTCGTTGAGATTGTGTTTGCAACTAAAACTGTGATATTTTTTGGTTCGATAAATCTGTCACTGTAGGTCCTTGTGTATTCGCTTCATTTTCTTTTCCTGCGTTCCATTACAACACTCTCCACTCAACCAGCGTCAGATACCAGCGTTAGAATATTTATCGTTGCTGTGTACGTCCACAATCGCTAACCAAGCAAGAAATCTATTCGTATTAAAATTTCCGTTGAAGGGAGAATTACAGAAACAAGTTTTTCTACACCCCACGACAATTAAACTTATTCGCATTTCTACGAAATCTCATTTTATACGCTTGAAATAAAATAACTGAATTTCGACTATACTTTACATCCTGCTTTTTTTCAATTTTCAGTTCTGTTTTGATAGCTATTATGATACATAAATATTTCTTATAGACAAAATATATTTTTTAGCAGAAACTTAGTCATGGAGTTATTTCCAATCGCAATTCAAGTAAAGTAATCGAAAAAAGTATTGACTATGATACGAGTGATATGAAAGGGAATGTGAAAGGAAGGAGAACGACGAGAGGGAGAGAGAGAGAGAGAGAGATAGAGAGAGAGAGAGAGAGAGAGAGAGAGAGAGAGAGAGAGAGAGAGAGAGAGAGAGGTTAAACTACGATAGAACCATTTTATAAATAATTTAGTAGAAGGATACACAAAATGCCGTTGCTCACGTTAATGAATGAGTTCCATAGGAACTAAGCGCAGAGGTAATTCCACGGACTACATGACATTCATTTTAGGTATAAGTACCACTATAATGAATAGTAAAACGCATACGATGCCGGGAACAAACCTGCTGCTGCTGCTTTCTCTACTGCTATGAATATGTACAACAAATACAGCGATTAGCAGCACCACCACTCACAAAACAAGGAAACTGATGTCCCTTTAGCATTATAGCAATCCCCATCAGTATCATAGAAACCATAATTTATGTTTCTTCACAATGAAATCGTTACAAAAATAAAGTGATGCATTTTTGTAGTTTACTAACATAATGTAGTTCACGTTTTAATCCGAATGCCAGCAATTATTTCAGGATATTTTGACAACATGCATCGAATATGTCATTAATTCAATCAGAATTCCTTTTAGCTAATAGTGTAAATGTTTCTTTTCTATACTAAGTAAAGCAAATTCTGAAAGTGAAACCTCTCTAATCAGGCATATCCAAATGAAATGCATTATTACAACGGTTATTTACAAATTTTACTCAAAGTAATTTATCTTCACCAAAACCGTTAAAATTGTATAAAAAGATATATAAACCTGATATTCATAGTAGTGGTAGTGATACACATCTGCCCCAGTAACCAACACAACCTCTATAACAAAAAACAAAGGTTATCTCAAATCGCTGCATTAACCATTGCCATCATAAATCTCGTTGTAGCCAATAGTAAATTAAAGTCTCTTACTCTAATTTACTCTCCTCGGGATATGATCGTGGGAATTCTTTCTTTAAAGTTGAAGGGTCACGTACAGCAGCTGTTAAACTTTCTCATCATCCCTAGAGAGTCTACAAAACGCCTATTAGACAACTACTGCGGTGGAGCTAATCCACGTTGGACACGTCCAACATCTAAAGCAAATTATACGTCAGACATAAGTACAGATAGACGGTAATTCTAAATGAAATAAGGCGTTTTTAAATATCTATTTTCCCTAATGAGCACGTGGTCAAAAAGTCAAAATATGCAATTCGTAGTTTAGTTCTTCCATTTAAAAATTGAAATACAAACCATCTCTCTATTGGTATGGCAAATTCCACACATGAACACATACACGCACGCACCCCATCCATATATATACATATACATATACATACATACATACATACATACATACATATATATATATATATATATATATATATACACACACACCATGTATAAGTTGTCATTAAATTAATCCAAACAAATAAAAGACTAGATTCCTCTCTTAACCTTGCTGGCGTAGTCCAAAGGAGTGCTTTGGTAACAGGAGCTGCCGGAAGAGTGTCGAGTCAAACACTAAACCTCCTACAGGGCTCCACTCCGGATTTCTTTGAAGGTTGTCTCATTTCCGTAACCCTGGATAGGGGCCCATATGGGGTACTGTCAGCCGGAGCCAGCTGAGCCCGGGACTCGTGTCACTCCCTGAAATATTGAAGAAAATCACTACCCACTATCTATCTATCTATCTATCTATCTATCTATCTATCTATCTATCTATCTATATATCTATCTATCTATCTATCTATATATATATATATATATATATATATATATATATATATATATATATATATATATATATATATATATATATATATATATATAGTTCAAATTTACAGAAAACAAAAGACGAACACAAGTGTGGGAACAACAAGCAGGTGTATTAGTTTAACGCTCGGGAAAAATGAAAAAGTATTTTACGTTTCAAGCCTACGCTCTTTGGCAGAAAAGATTAAGAGGAAAAAACGGAGGGAGAAAAATGTGCAGTGTTCAACAGTTCAACATGGCGATAGCAGTGGAAAAAAGAGTTGGAATGAAAAGGCATAATAAAAATAATGATGATGATGATGATGATGATGATAATGATGATGATAATAATAATAATAATGGTAAAGAAGATGGTGACCTCAACTAACTAATGTGCACGAGCGTGTATATGTGTGTGTATTTGAGAATGCTATGTGTAAGTATGTATGTGTGAATGGGGGCGAGTGTGTCTAACGTGTGTGTGTGTTGTATGTAGCAGTTGATGTGTGGTTATTCAGGTGGTGTGTGTATGTGCACGCGTGAGTTCGTGACCAATTAAACATAGATATGTACGACTGTGTATGTGTGTGCGTGTCTAAGTATATCTCTGTGTTCGCGCACGCGCGTATTAATACAGAAAACCTGACTGCAATATAGAAAGTATGCTGTTATAAATGCTCTCCGAATTTTGTCAAGAGAAATTAAATTAAATGATATACAGCGAAACGATGCTTGTCTTAAAATTTACCTCCGGCGAGGTAAATTCGATCTGCGTGTCACAGAGGTTGACTGTCCTTCGCTAGACATAAATATAAAGACGTAAAAAGTTTTGCAATGTCAGATTTTATTTAATTATTTTCCTTAGGAAAATTTCAAGACTTATATAAACGTACAACTATATATTACTCCTATGAAAATGTTCTTCACTTTTGATATATTCTTCTGTGCACTACCAATCTCCGCTCGTTTTCATGTATATATATATATATGTATGTATGTATGTATACAGAGAGAGAGAGAGAGAGAGAGAGAGAGAGAGAGAGAGGCGGGCAGAGGCTCAGACGTGGTTGTGCAGTAAGATTGCTTCCCAGTCCCATGGTTCCGATTTCAGACCTCTGCGTGGTAACTAGGTCAAGTGTGTGTGTATACACACACACACACACACACACACACACACAGCTATATATATATATATATATATATATATATATATATATATATATATATATATATGCATATATGGGTAAACGACTTCACCAACTATAAACAGCAGGAAATACGAAAACAAATGAGTTAAATACGCAAATAACAAGAGAAAAAATGGAAAAGAGGACAAGCAGTACAAAGAATAAAAACAACGACCCTTCATCAGTTGTCTGGTGTTTGTCTACTCCTCATGCTCGAATTGAGAGTGAGAGGGAGGGAGGGAGGAAGAGAGGCAGATATACATACATATATATATACATCATCTCAATTTGAAAAACTGGCTGCAACTGATAAAAATCTGTGATATAGTTTTGCAATTGGATTCGAAATCCGAATCGATGCTTCAAAGTCGTCGAAAGCGAAGAAATCGAGAGAAAGGTATAGCAGATTTAATGTGTTTGGGATGAGAGGAAAAGTAGTGGAGGTTGGAGTCGGAGTCAGTAGGTTTATAGCAGACAAAGGTGGCAAGGTGGTATTGTGTATTTTGATGGAGATGTCAAGAAAGTAAACAGAAATATCAGATATGGTATGGATGAATTCCAAGGCCGGGTGAAAGGTGTTGACAAAAAAAATAAAACTGTTTAGCTATTGTTTGTTAAGACTTGCGGCGACAATGCAGTCGTCAATGTAACGACCATAAAGCTCTGGGATGGATCCAGAGTATGAGTGAGCGATTGTATGTAGCTGTCTCTGAAGCTCCGCTTGACAACCAGTGTTGGCGTGTTTACGTCCTCGTAACTTACCTGGTCCGGCAAAAGTGAATGATAGATTAAATACTAGGCTTTAAAAAAAAGTTCTGGCATCGATTCATTCGATTAAAAATTCTTTAAAAGTAGGTAAAAGATAAACGATATAATGCTTAAAATACAACGTGTGTTCTATATATCGGAGAAAAACGAAAATCGGCCAAGCAGCAGCAACAAGGTCGACAGATGCATCTCACTCTGGTGGGGCCTTAATAATTGTATGTGCTCAGACCAAATCATATGCCTAGACGAGATACCACACCTTCGATTTATAGAAAATATGTATAATACATTCAGTTATTACAAATAGCCATCAAAATCAGAATATTGGGAAGACAAGTCGATACACATAAGAGTAGGTTATCGGAACAAAATGAAGCATATAAAAGGTTCGATGTAACAATGAAGAAACAACAAAAATATATAAGTTATGAAGGTTAGAAAACGGGTAACGAGAATGTATTTGCCGTCATATATTCATCTCCTACACTGAGTTTGGCGGAAGTTGAAAGAAATTTATGGAATCCATATCTTAATGTATTGACTGAGGGCTAAAGCAGTACTAAATGCTTGAAATTCTCACTCTCTCTCTCTCTCTCGCGTTCTCTTTCTCCCTCCTCTCTCTCTCTCTCGCGTTCTCTTTCTCCCTCCTCTCTCTCTCTCTCACACACACGCACACACACTCGCTGTATTCACCTGCATACAAGCAGACATACACACGTACAATACTTTGCTTCCCATATTTCTTGATAGAAACATGTATTAGTTATTGATTATCGATTAGCACAACGTTTGTAATGAGATATCTGAAAACCAAACTGCTTGTCTTCCGCTTGTTCTGTAAATCTGTATGACTATGGATGTGTGTGTGTGTGTGTGCGTGTGTGCATTTGGGTGTGCGTGTGTGCACGCGCATATATGTGTATTTGGTTCCATACTCTGTAAAAGAAATCGGGTGGACGAAAACTGTGTAGACGACCGACGGATGGATTAGGCGTATCATTCAAAAGGTACATCATTGTCACACATTATGTCATGGAACTGTGATAAGACTATATGTGTCGGTGGGATAATTACACATTAATTCAGGATCAAGGAATTCATATGATAAAAGACATGCTTATCTTCTAATGACAGGGGACTTTTATATATAAATATATAGATACACCCACACAAACATACACCCGCACACACAAACATACACGCAAATACATACATACATATATATATATATATATATATATATATATATATATATATATATATATATATTTCGTTTTTGGATTTGGTTTGCAAGATTTTTTATGTGATTTCGTGTGTTGAAGCATATTCTGTTGTGTCTGGGGAGAGTCATTTTCTTATTGTGCCTTAAAATTTAACACACTCACCGTTAAAATTTCCACTTATTTCTTATTTTTATTTTCCTAAAAAATTTTCGTTGCGTCTTGCAACCTTTTCAATAATCTTGACTCTATTCTTGTTGTTGTTGCTGTTTCATCCACTTCAGTATATTGTTGAAGTGTTTGTAACAAGCATGGTTAACCCGGTGGTATTCTTGTGGGATGGTTGTCATGAATTTGTCTCTTTCATATGGAGTAGTGGTGGTTTTAAGTTCATGCAGTAGGACTCTCTTTCGTTTCTGTCAAGACTATCGAAAAGGCTGCAAGACGCAACGAAAAATTTTAGGAAAATAAAAATAAGAAATAAGTGGAAATTTTAACGGTGAATGTGTTAAATTTTAAGGCACAATAAGAAAATGACTCTCCCCAGACACAACAGTACATATATATATATATATATATATATATATATATATATATATACACACACACACACACACACACACACACACATGCAGGTGCATGCAAATATGTTTGTATGTATATGTGTATGTATGTGAATACGGCATTGATGGAATTGATGAAGGATTTGATTCTCTCCTGCAAAAACAGTTGACATTTTATGTCTGTTTAGAAATACCGTTATTACCGTTATTTTAAAGATTTTATATGTCACGTGCATTTATTTAATTTACTGATGACCTACATCTTTACTTTAATTATCTATTAAAATGTATGTCTGTTCTCTTCCAAGGTCATATATACACTTTTTGTTGGTAATCTTGATAATTATAAACAGAATATATTTGATATGGAAAAACATATCTTGTTTTATATTTTATAATTTATATAATTTTATATATTACATTATAGCATTAGATTAGAATATTATTTTAAGTAATATAATAATGATAATAATAATAATGATGATGATTTCAAGTTCTGGCACAAGTTTAATGTATTTAGAGGAAGGAGTTAGTCGACTACATCGACTCAATATCCTACTGGTACTTATTTCATCGATCTCAGAAAGATGAAAAGCAAAGTCGACTATGGTGGAATAATAATAATAATAATAATAATAATAATAATAATAATAATAATAATAATAATAATAATAATAATAATAATAAAAAAATAATCAGACAAATACATAGCAAAACTACCAGGACTTACAAATATATATAACATACAGAAAATTGCACTACTGGGTACTGCACACATTCTACGCAAAACACTTTCAATACAGTAAACATAAGAGCACCACAGCAAACCACAGCACATACCCAAGGCGCACAGAGCTGCGCTCGGTAGTGAAGTGAAAGCACGTTATAAAAATAAAACTACTGAACAATAATAATAATAATAATAATAATAATAATAATAATAATAATAATAATAATAATAACAATAATGTTCCAGATTACTGAACATGGGCTCATGAATCAGATAAGAATAATTCGGAATAGAGGCTTTTTATGAGGCCCAGATTCTGACAAGCAGGAAAAGCCTCTGTGATGGTGATAACCTCGAGGAGGACAATGTCAGTGAAGATCAGCGAATGAGTAGGCAAGGGGAAGTTGTAGTAGAGGAGAGACCGGTCAATCAATATAATGTAGAAAAACCTGTATTACGAGATGATATAACTGAAGAACATAGCAACCTCAGGATAAGACACGAGGATATAATAGTTAAAAGAACAGAGACCAAGCGGGCGAATTTGAGAAGCTCCGACCGTAACAACGTGAAACGTGTGACCAAAAAGATTGATGGGATTCAGAAATACATTCTGACAAAAGATCTAACGGAAACAAGGGATTTGATCAGGTCTGCTTCAATTTTGATAGGTGAACTGGTTGGAAAAATAGAGAGGAAAGTAGACGGACAGAAGCGGAGAATTGAAGGCAATATTAAAACTTTGCGTAAAGATCTGAGTCGCTTCGAAGAATGGTCCAAAGGGAAATGGAGAAACGCTAAAAAAATGTGCAAGGGTATATCTTGACGCCAAATAACAGATAGAAAAGAAAGGGTTCA
Organism: Octopus bimaculoides; assembly: GCF_046866305.1. Lineage (NCBI taxonomy): Eukaryota > Metazoa > Mollusca > Cephalopoda > Octopoda > Octopodidae > Octopus > Octopus bimaculoides. Next base: position 155,018,959 of record NC_142929.1, on the reverse strand, counting down.
AACTGTAATCGAAACCCTAAAACAAAGTGTGCGGGCAAAAGCATTACAGGTGCAACGCTACACTGATCGCATGCTGCAGTTCCAGCAAAAGAGGTTCCCTCAAATAACCAGAGGCAATTTTTAAGCACTTAGGAGGAGATGCAGAAAATAATATACTTCCTGAAGCAGAGGAAACCTGCCAATTTTGGAATAACATCTGGGGGAAGGACGTTTCCCACGAAGACGGTGCTGAGTGGATTCATTGCGTGAGATCCGAACTCCATCACAAGGATGATGTAATTGCACAGGTATCAAAACTGCTAAACTTGAAAGCGACACGACCAGACAAAATTCAAGGTTACTAGCTCAAGTGGTTTAATTCAATACACGAGCGAATTGTGTTGCAATTAGACAATTGCCATCAAAGTGGTGCAGTTCCGGAGTGGGTCGTAGCGGGAGAGACAATATTGTTGATGAAAGATCGGTCAAAGGCTGGCAGTTACCGTCTCATTGCTTGTCTCAATCTCTTATGGAAAGTGTTAACAGGTATCCTCACAAGGAAAATATACATTTCCCTTGCGAAAACAATCTACTTCCAGTAAAACAAAAGTGATGCCGAAAAGTGATAGACAATATCGTAGTGAAGAACTGCATGCGGTACGAAAAGCTAATGCATGGACTTTAAAAAGGCTTACGACATGTTGCCACATTCGTGGATTTTGGAAACACTCGACATGTGTGGAATAGCTGATAACGTGTGTGCACTGAGTAAGAACAGCTTGCGTAGTTGGAATTTTTTTTTCTGTAACAACCAGCACTTAGCCGTGGTAACAATCAAAAGAGATATCTTTCAGGGAGACTCTGGTTCACGTTTGTTATTTATTATAGCCTTGATCCCACTTTTTGTAGTCCTACGCAAAAACAACACGCACTATGAGCTGAGAAAAAAAAAAGGACTTCGTCTCAACCAACTCCGCTTCATGGATGATTTAAAACTGTTCGCAACAACAATGCCTGAAATGGAAAAGCCGGTTGAAACTGTACAGATTTGCAGCAAGGATATAGGGACGGTATTCGGTATCTCGCAGTGTGCACTGCTCACTTTGAAACGGGGGAAAAGGCAAATTGTAGAGGCATAAAATTTCCAAATACAGAGAGAATGAAAGACCTGGTTTATGATGGGTATAAGTACATTGGAAACCTGGAGCTGGACAATATCTTGCACAGAGAAATGAAAGACAAGGTCATCACTGCATATTTGAATTGCCTTAAACTTCTCTTGAGATCAAAACTCAACTCAAGGAACCTTGTGATTGCCATCAACATATGGGCTGTAGTCTGCTAAAGTGCACCCATCCTAAAATGGACACAAGCAGAGATTAACCAACTTGATCGCATTACACACTCCCAGATGTGTCTTTCGTATCTTTAGCGGAGTACACACTGTTACAATCATTTTGACCAAGTTTCCATTTTGAGAATGATTTTCTCTATACTTCTCACCACATCGGTTTCATTGTCGTTGAGAAGGATCGTAATCGGTGCTCTTAATCTTAGGAATAACATATGGGAGGAAAATATCATTGACTATTACCATGATAATATTATACCATTGTTTATTCATCAGTTGTATGAGTTTCTGCTTCAGAGCATCGTTTCAACTACATATATTATTTGTACACACCTGTTTGTGTATCGGTACTTACATTCAACTAAGTCGATGATTGTTGTTGAACGGTTAGTATTTGACATCCTCCAGAAAGACAAGGGCATAGTTAACCTCAGTCGGATTTGAACTGAGAACATACTCTACTTTGACTCTCTACCTGTTTTGTTCATTATGTTATAGTATTATGAAGTTATGCTAGATTTGAAAATTCTTCAAACGGCAGCACTATAAAAGAAGAATGCCGAGTTGTTAAATTGGTGTCAAGAGTTGGGATATCTAATTATCTTGCTCTATTACCTTTTATAAATATATGCTTTACTCTTAAGGAACTATAAATATTTTTACTGTTTGTCTCATATCAGTCGCAGTCATGGTACCGAACTGTATTATAGAAATCATAGCGTTACTAAATGCTCTACCTATATATACATATATGGACTAACAGGGATATAATGTCAATCTATGGCGGATTTGTAACACAAAATTCTTGCAGTAAACTACAAAATTATGTTTCGTTTATAGACATTATACTCGTTATCCCATTTTTTATTTGCTTTGATATTCAGCAAACGTGAAAATTCAATAAACGTGAATATTATTCCATCTCGCGTTGCGCTATCTGCTCAAGATCAAAACAAACATTAGGATTTTTATTTCAGCCGATTATACGTCTGAACTTCATATATGTATTCTTACTTTCCTCGATATGAATTAAGAATGAAGCAACACGGAATTGTTGTTTCTATTTGTTGGCTATATGCAAATGCTAAGTAGATTACATCTATACGTTATTTATAAGAATATCTGAAAATATTCGGTTGTGCTTTGGTAATTCTGTCTATTTACCGGCATCAGCATTTTTTGATCTACACTCGGGTTCATTATTTAATTTTGTTTAGTCTTCTTTAAATTTCTTATATGACATATATATTTGATTTTGATATGGGACGATTATGAAATAAATCTACAAGAAATTAAAATTATAAGTCAGGAAAATTTATTAAAAAGGAAAATCTACAGAATGCAAATGCCATAGGTAGTATCAGAAACGAAAATCGAAAGGAAATATATGTTTCTTTAATTCATTTTGTAATGTCCCATACCAGTTATATATTATGTATCATGATAAAAGTATTTTGAAATGCAAGTCATTGTCCTAGGAATTCATCAATTTCAGTGATTAAACAAAGGATAGAAAATATTTACAACTCTGAAGTAAACTGAAGTCGAGAGGTAGCATGCAAGGTGATATACTCGCTTGCAGTTCACGGTTATAGGTATTTCACCTGACTTCCATCATTAACGCTGTAGGGAAAAAGCATCAACAACACAAAACTGAATACTTTATCCTTATATCAATTCTCTAATCACCCATTCACAGAATCTTGTAATTAAATAATTAAATCACGCAGCTTACTTCATGTGTCACGCTCATGAAATGCCAACATTATCACATAGCATATATATATGAATGTGTGTGTGTGTATGTATGTATGCGTGTTTCTGTGTGTGTCTGTATATGTGTATGTATATGTGTGCCTAAGAATATATGCATATATATATATATATATATATATATATATATATACACACACACACTCACATATTTATAAATATACATACACATATAGACATTCAGAAATGAGATTGTGCATACGCACGTGTGTGTGCGTGCATGTGTGTCTATGTGTGTTTATGTCTGTGTTTGTGTTTTTGTGTGTGTGTCTGTGTGTGTGTGTCTGTGTGTGTGTGTGTGTGTGTGTGTGTGTGCCTCTGTATACGCATAAACGCTTACAAGCAGACAAATTGCCAAATTAAATCATCTGTTGTTAGATTTGGCAATAAGTGTATGAGCAAAATTACGCACTACCTCATGAACCATCAAGCATATCAATTAAATCATTCCATAAATGTAATATACAATATCCCACGTTGTTCATATGAAGTTTATGAATATCAGAGTGTCGAAATTTGATACGATTTGTAAATCCCTGCTGTGGAAGTTCTAGTTGTAGAAAACATTGAGGATACTGAGCAATTAAGCAAAAACTTATGGGAGGATAGACAATTTGAAATCCAACGAATAAATGTTGCCATTTAATGACTTACTTTCTTTTAGTAATATACGCTATAATTAGAAGGCAATTACTTTCAGCTATTTGAGTGTTTAAAATAATCTATTCCCTTAATTTCATGCTAGTTTCACTGATGGATGTATATTTGAATGCAAGCATAATGAATTGCATAATGATTTATTTCTTCATTATAGGGTAATGTTTTTCGTCCCATTATGTGCTATCAAGAGGCGATGCTTTCGTTTGTAAACCTGGGCGGGACCATGACGTATGAGAGGAATTGGGTGAAAGGAAAGCTTGTGGAAGACGCTTGGATAGATTGTGCTTATAATTGAAACGTACGTCTTTATATTTTACGAAGTATATTGGGCCTCAGAGGTGACATGTGTGCTGAACGCTCTTTTTTTTTTTGCACGTTAATTTAATGAGCATTAATTTCAGTAAATCATAAATATGACGGAAAATCCATCGTATTTGTGCATACCAACAGGCATTTGTGCGCATGCGATCAAATAAACTGACGCACATGAAAACATGTTCAAACATATGTTCGTATGTAAGCATTTCGCATTTCGGTCTCTCTCCTACTCCCATTTCTCTCTCTTTCCCCCTCTCTCTCTCTCTCTCTCTCTCTCTCTCTCTGTAAATATATATACTTATATATATATATATACAAACATTCATATATATATATATATATATATATATATATATATATATATATATATATATATATATGTATGTATGTATACGTCCGTATATGTAAGTATACTGTTTATATACATGTATTTGTATTTATGTACTAGAGTATATTCCACTGATGAAAGCAGAACATTATTATTTATGTAAAGCCAGAAATCCAGGATTTGGAATTATCTTATTTTTACTGGTTCATTTGGTCTTCGTCTTCGCTAATCGTGCCATGCGGACATTTATTGTGGTTTTAGAGTCAGGATTTGACTGCTATTTTTTCAGCGTGGTGGTATCTCTTGATACCCTGTATTATAATTTTAAATAATTATTGCCTTTGATGGTTTTTATTCCCATGCTGACCACTTGATAAGATCAATATTTTAAATATCGATCTTATCCTTATTTATATAAATATAATTTTATCAGTGTATTTACTGCGCTGATATTCTGTCCGGATCACACGAAAGGTTGTTTAGGCGGGCTATTTAAGCTAGTCGTGTGCATACGTGCATATATATGTATGTATACGTCCGTATATGTAAGTATACTGTTTATATACATGGATTTGTATTTATGTACTAGAGTATATTCCACTGATGAAAGCAGAACATTATTATTTATGTAAAGCCAGAAATCCAGGATTTGGAATTATCTTATTTTTACTGGTTCATTTGGTCTTCGTCTTCGCTAATCGTGCCATGCGGACATCTATTGTGGTTTTAGAGTCAGGATTTGACTGCTATTTTTTCAGCGTGGTGGTATCTCTTGATACCCTGTATTATAATTTTAAATATATATATATATATATATATATATATATATATATATATATATATATACTATTTCACTTAGGCAAAGCGATACTAATAACCTAATGTTAGAACTCAATATACATATGCTTCACAACAAAGGGCCAGTCGAGTACAAAGCAGGAAGAAGAAATTAAAACCGCAAAGAAATAAGAAATTATGTCATGAGATTCATTAGAATACAGCTGTTTCTGGTATAAGATGCAATGCACGCATAGTGGATGATTGTGTATCAACTTAGAGCTTCATCGGATCAGACACTCACACGCACACACATATGATGAAAGAAAGTTAGAAAGAGAGAGAGAGAGAGAGAGAGAGAGAGAGAGAGAGAGAGAGAGAGAGAGAGAGAGAGAGAGAGAGCGGTGGGGAGAGATGAGATACATAAAAATTTGAATGTAAAGAAGATTTTTTCAGAAGTAAAATATTTACCTTACCTCTAAAATTTAAATAAAGAAAGCCGAAAGTATTCTGTCCTGCAACAAAACCTAACTGATTGATCTGAATAATTCTAGATTATTGTCACTTTTAAATTGTTATCACTTCATCTGTCTTCGGCACACATGGGCGTTAATTATATTTTGCAATTTTCTGTGCATATATATTCAGGCATAAATATGTGGAAACCTAATTTACATAGCACTGCAGGCACAGGCAATATAAATTTAGAGAAAACACTTTTAGTGAATGTATTTTAGTTGGAGAAAAGGTAGAATATTCGTCGAAATGTTAAGTTTTCAAAGGCAGTGCTTTAAATAATTGTTTAAGACTGTTTAAGAACAAAACGCTTCATTAATCTCTTAGTATTTGAATTAACTAACATATTTTAAGGTCCTTAAAGTAAAACATCATTACTAAATAAATCTGTATTAATAGATAGTATGGAATTTCCACAATTTGAGTTGAGATTGAGTAAACTAATTACGATAAACATGAAATATAAATTATTTACATCATAAAATCGTTACTGCCTTTCAGAAAGACAGACTGGATACACAATAATTAATCGAAGTCTACTGCTTAATATTAGTCAATTACTAGCATGTTACAAATTAACTATTACAGAGGCAATAGAAGGCTACAGATAAAATTATTGGCTAAAAAAGCCTGAGGCATGAATTATGTTCATTTATCTTCTGTGATCAAATCCTGCATTACAAGTTTTATCTGTCACCTTGTATGCATCAATAAATTAAGTACCAATTAAATTAGCGGTAAGATTTGATGGTCAATATTTCACCGATATAGATTATATTTTCGAACCTCTTTTAGAAATCAACTGTCTATTGTTTATCCTACTACACGCAAAACTAAACAAACAGACACAAACATATATATTAATTAAGAAAATATATTTAATTTAAAACATATTCTTTACATTTTAAGATTATAATTGCATAAAACGTTAGTTTATGACTTCCTACAAATGCTGCTTCCAATGTATTTTGTGTATTGTTGAATTATATTGTAACCAATTTATCGTTCTACAAATATACGTATCTAATAATTTGCCACTCGGTTAAAAGAAATTTGATCAATGTGTTTTCAATGAGTATACTTTACTTAC
>NC_142929.1:154997167-155007167 GCF_046866305.1 Octopus bimaculoides | reverse complement strand
TTGAGTGCTTTTATGCTACTGGTATTTCAGTGAAAAATACAAGTACATATTTTTAAAATACGCCAATTTCATAGACGAATTTCTTTGTAAAAATAATAACCATGACTAAAAATATTAACTTTACTGATGCCAAATTCCCGAGCAGTTATATAACTGTAACTAAATTAAGTAGATAAGAAAACAAAATAGTTTGAATAAAAATGTAAATCTATAAGTTCGAAATATTTTTGCGAAAGTAAATTGGTTTTTTTTCCACGTTTCATAATTTGAAAGTTAAACAAATAAAGTATGTAATGATTTATCTGAACATTTTAGAAGAAGCATATTTTAAAATAAATTTACGTTCGTTTTCTTGAATGACAACTGTTTTACAATCAACTTATATTGGAGAAGTTATGGCAAAAATAATTTCTGAACTGAATGTGAAATTTCGCAAATAGGATATAACAAGGTGAATTACTACTACTCAACATAGTGTTTTTATTCCGTAGACCCCAATTATAAATGATAAAATACATTTATTATTTTGAAATGTCACTGTCTTGCAGATATTTCTAGTATTCTACCAATGTTATTGCATTGTCTTCACAACCGTGATATAGATGCAGCATGTACATCACAGCGGCGAAGCCTATACGTGGTCGATAGTTCCGCTACGATCAACAAAAGAATCTTCTTTCATTTCGTACACAAACATTTTAAAAACTGGAATGACATATTGGATGATAAGATCCCAGGTAAATTTTCCCTTGAAGCAAAAAATGGTATGGGCATTCCGTGGAATGTTGTTTTTTTTTCATCACATGCCGTTTTCCTGTTCATCTGGCACTAATATTAGATAACTGATTCATAAATATATCTAAATAATTTCATTTTGTTCCACAGTGTTTTGGTGGTCATTTATATTCACTTTAATGTAATTTTGAACCTGAGTAACGTTTAGCATGTGATTTCTGGCATTGGAAGTTAATTACCTCTTGGATAAAATTAATTGTACAAGCTAGCAGAGCTCTTGCAGAGTCAAATGATTTCCACCATGTAACCGTTATTCAAGTTTGTATAATCAGGTTTTCCTTTATTCTTCTCTATTTCTCTATTCTTCTCTATGTGTAAACTAATAAGATTCAGGATATTATAACCCCTTTAACGAAAGAATTCACCGGTAGTGCATGCGACATAGTTTCTCTTAGTGAGGGTAGTAAATTCAGTACAATAGATAATATGTGTTGCAGTATTTGGTTAAGCGCATTTGCTTTCGGAATTTTAGCATAGTGATACCAATATAAGCAGCAACGGAGAATAATACTTAATTTAATGGATTGCTTCTTTCTCAAAATAACTAATTTCACGCTTATCAATATTATGATCCAGCTATAGGTACCGTAAAATAGTCGTGAACCATCAACGACTTATTCAAAATTGTGTAGAAAAACAGTAAACAAAAGAGAGTTGATTTCATATAAGTTGGGAAAATGCAGTGATTTGGATAGTTGTTGTAATAAAAAAGAATAAAAAGAAAGTTGTATAGGATATATGATATACTTCTGCATGACACAAAATCTCAGCAATTTTCATAATATATTTGGCGACAAAAAGTCGAGAGGCTACCAGGAATAAAAAGGTAACAGCAGATAAAGCACCCGCTTCTACGAAGTGATCGACGAATTGTGACCTCTCTCATAGACAAAATATCTTTAAAATTTTTGCTAACCTGCACTAATTCCACAGAAAAGAAACGAACATTTTACTTAACACATGCCCAATTTTTCTCCCAAAATGGAATGTAGCATCGTCTTACAGATTATGACTGACATTACATGCGGATGATAACGTTATTATTTGAAAGCACGTAAAACGCAATTGAAAACGTTATTAATCATTTCATCTCAAAATGATGAGGTAAATAATCGACAAAAGAAAGTTAGAAGAAAACTATGGTCAGTATTTCTCATTAGCTTGATTAACTTCTTCGTAAAATATATAATACTCTCTACATATAGATAACAGAAAAATTATTTCATCAAATTCATTATATATACATACACTCGCATACACACACACACACACACACACACGTACACACACACACACACACACACACACACACACACATATGAGTGAGGGCGTGTGAATACGTATAATCTGTAAATGGTCAAATTCTATAGTAATATGTTTTCCTGCATATATATATATCTATTACACTGGACAGATAGGTAGGATATGAGCTTGGAAATATATAATAAAGAAAGTGAAAGAAACTGAAATGATTAGCAGAGAGCTACACAAGTAAGTACACACGCACCCACACACACATATAATATAGCTAATTACACACAAGTAGTTAAATAGTAAATACGTGGGTCAATCGATATTGAGATCAATATATTGATGTCTTTTTTATATGCAAATATATATGTATTTGCATATATATGTGTGTGTGTATATATATATATATATATATATATATATATATATATATATATATATATATATATATGTATATATATATATATATACATGCATATATATATATATATATGTGTGTGTGTGTGTGTGTGTGTGTGTGTGTATCTTGCGTGTATGTGTGTGCTAAAGGTACAGAAAGAGAAAGACAGAAAGTTAGATGAAAAGGTAGGTGGATAGATTGTTACAGACATATACACATGCACGTTTAATGAGATATGTACATAGGTTTATATATATAACTATGCGCATGTATACATACGCACTCGCGCATGCACATATCTATCAATATATGCACACATATAAATGTATATATACATACACAAACATATATAAGCGCGCGCGCGTGTTTTTGTGTGTGTGTGTGTGTGTCTGTGTGTGTGTGTGTGTGTGTGTGTGTCTGTGTCTCTGTGTGTATTTGTGTGTGCATGTGTGTACATACATATAATGAACAAATGCAGAAAAAATTTAGTTGGCTTCCTTCGTGAGAGCAGGGAATTACAAGACCACAACGAAAGAAGATAATATAGAATTATTCTTGCTTAATTTACACAATCAATACACAATCTTTAGTTCAACTAACACTATGTAATTGCTGTCTTAATACCAGTCTGTACAAAATAAACAGCCGAAGAAAATAGCAATTAGCGCAAAGAATGAAGTTATAGTGTATAAGGTCTTCTTTGAACAATGCAGCACAGAGTGGCGTGAGCAGAGAAGCAGTTTCACCTCCATCTAAGCTTTGTTTATTTTCTGAAACCACTTTAAAATAAAAACAAAAATGAAAACAATTTTCGTGTCACTGTGTCTGTCAAACTTAATGAATGGACCGTAATGCTTGTCCGTCCTTACGTTTGTGTATGTAAATGGTTATCTGTATAAATACATATACATTTATATGCATGTATATGTGTGTCTGTGTGTGTGTAAATATATATACTCAAACGCACACGCAGATATATGTCAGTAGGCATCTTTGCAAACATGCATATATGTCTGTGTGTGTGTAAGTGTGTCTGTCTGTTTGTGTTTGTGTATATGTGTGTAAATGTACGGTGTTATATACAAATATATTTACTTTACAAGATACACTACCCGTGTACACTATAAAATTCGGATGTGTTGATATGTACATGTGCATGTTACCTGTATATACATATACACACACATACATATATATGTACATAAATGTATATATACACACACGTATATATATATATATATATATATATATATATATATATATATATATATAAACACATACACACACGCATATATGTATGCACACACGCACATACATATATTATCCTGTTAAACGTATGCATACATATATGAGCCTATCTCTGTTTGAATGCCTATGTAATTATTTTCAGAATTCAGTTTACCTATATAACCACAATGTCATACATAAACTTACACTAACAAACACCCACACATACATCCGCACGAACAAATCCACATACACAAACGCACAAATACGTGCACGCACCCCCACACACACACACACACACACGCACATACACATAATACATACGCGCATGCACGCTCACACACACACACAACACACACACAAGCACACACAAATAGTGTAAAAAGACCATTAGCGATTTAATAATCAATAAATTGTTGCCAATCCCGTAATTTCTGCTGATTAATTCAAGTAAAAAAATTACTTCCTGGTAAGTGCAGTATAGTACATTAAGAATGATCTGGTAAAATGTTTTCGATCCTCCCCACTTCACAGGAGAATATTTGCTCCTTTAAATTATTGCATATTCGGTACAACTGCTTTATATCATCTACGTACCTGTATTTTTCATCATTTTTATATAATTTTAGCTGAAATATATTTAGCAAAATACTATATTTCCATGACATATTTATAAATATGTATAACCTATAAACTATCTATCTTGTGTTGCGTAGAGCCCTGTACACAATCACTGGAAGAAATTAGATATAGCAAACAATTCTCAATTAAATTATACTTTTAGTCTTTAAAAAGGGAAAGACATTTTAAATAATGTTTCTATTCTGGCAAAAAAAAAAAGATGATAGGAAGGCTATGGCTAAATTATTTGTTGTCATAGGACAGATTAATCAATCTTACGATCAAAAGCAATAAACCCCATTGATATATATACCTACAACAGAAGAAGAACTATCTGTTGTACAAAGTGTTATATTTCAGAGAGATATTTTTTCCCTTTAAAATATGTCTCTTGGTATTCATGCAATAACCTATCGCCAAAAAGCTTTTGCTCTCGGAGAAGATTACCAACGGAATTGTTATCATACATCATCTAAAGTGCTTCGTCATCCATTATTATTTATATATAGAAATCTCCGTCGCTTACATTTGTTAAATGTTTTTGTTTTCACCCTCACTTGTTTGCTCGATACAACTCGACATTTTTAAGTTGCTCGAATATGTTAATTGTATATGCACTCTTTACAGTAACAACAGAAACATTAGCAGGCATAAGAATCAAAATTAATATTTCGCCCATATTTTTGCTTGCCTAGTCTTACAATAATCTAAATATCTCGTAGTTCTTATAAAGGAATGAAAATTTGACAAAAAAAGAAACAAAAGAAAATATACAACCTTTCAGTTGAAGTATCTTTATTTCATTCCCTCTACCGGTCGACAACTTAATTAGGCTGTGATAAACTATGAGTAATCAAGATAAATATGCATTTGATACAAGACTTCATTTTTGAAACAAACAAAAATATGTAGCTCTGACCAAACGGTAGCTCAGAAAACAGAATTCAACTCAACCCAGGTATTAAACTAAAAATATCTTCGAAATCCATGATTTTTTAATCATCGGGAGATAAAGGTGAATCTGCGTAAATTTAGATAAGTTTATATGCCGTGTGAGGAAACAAATATAAATTAGCAGTGCTTGCAGAAAATTCCGAAACTAGCTTTAAAATTCTACAATAGTTGCAATTCTATTGAGAACCTTAACGTTACTATTGTCACAGACCCGTGGGTGCACGATAAATTTTCCCGTGCTTTTATAAATTCTGAGATCTCACATGCCATACTTTCGAACACATTGACCCAGATATATTCACATATTTTATTGCCTCCACATCCATATATCAACATTATACTGTAGCACGGAATCACGGATACACACCACGTCTACAATGAATTAAAGTGGCCTGAGAATGAAATGAACATTCTCATAAATGTATGGTTTTTTATCTTTCCCAAACCGTAAACATAGACGCTTCATGTCTGAATTATATTGCCAAAAGAATATTCAAACTTTTCAATACCGCAGGGGAATAATTTTGAACATAATTTCTTTTTTTTTTTCACTTGCTTTAGTCTTAATTTAGCAAGCTAAAATTTTTTTGTACAACTCCCTCTCTAAATAAACTTTATTTGTATTCTTTGTCCGTATGTAATAGGGCTGGTCAACTGCTTTTATTATTTTATTAATAACACTGAGAGACATTTTCGCAAAAATTTTTAGTTGTCTCGTTTTTTACAATCAGTCTGCCTAATTTGGTGGTGCTAAATTTAGAAACGCCCCCATAAAATTTCTATCACATCAAGGGGACCTTTTCCTATTGGCCGGCACACAGAAAAAATAATTTTTTGTAACTAAACATTTTCAAATTTCGTATACTGGTAGAACGTGTCATTTAAAACATCATTTACTCTTGGCGTTTTTAAGAAAATTCTTTATTTTCGAAGTTATTTCGAGTTAAAGTTGTCGTATTTCGATAATTTCAAACAATCATTGACGTCTATTGAGGTGAAAACAATTGCTGCTGGGGTTTGTCAACAAGACGTTCCCGTGGTGTATATTTAGTTTGTCACTGTTATTTCTGATATATTTACATTTGAGATACACGTGTGTATAGTTTAAACAATTCAGTTATTAGTTATTTTAAAAAAATTTTCCAGTTTATTTTGTTTGCGGAAGTATTTTCATTTTGTTTTAGCGTTTTCGAAATTGCCTATTTTTGGATCTTTTCCCTTGAATAAAATTACTGCCGTTGTTTGTCAACAACAACTATCGGCGGTAAATATTTCGTTTGTCACTCTTATTTATGACATCGTTCGTGCGTTTGTACTGGTTTTAGCATTAGGGTTTGGGTTTTAGAGTTAGGGTTAGGGTTAGGGTTTTAGGGTCAGGTTTAGAGTTTTAGAGTTAGGGGTAGTGTTTTAGAGTTACGGTTAGGGTTAGGGTTTTAGGGTTAGGGTTAGGGCTTGAGGATTAGGGTTAGGGTTTTAGAGTTAGGGTTAGTGTTAGGGTTTTAGGGTTGGAGTTTTAGAGGTAGGGTTAGAGTTGGGATTTTATGGTTAGAGTTACGGAAAAATGTGAAAATGAAGAAATTGGAGGAGTAGGGGGGGGCAAAAATGTCTTTCAGAAAATAATAGCTGAAGATACCCTAACCTAACCCTAAAACCCTAACCCTAACTCTAAAACCTTATCTCTAACTTTAAAACCCGAACCCTAACCCTAACCCTAAAACCCCAAAGCTAAAACCAGTACAAGCGCACGAACAATGTCATAAATAACAGTAGCAAACGATATATACACCACCGGAAGTTGTTGTTGACAAGCAACAGCAGTAATTGTTTTCACCTCATTAGACGTCATTAATTAGCTGAAATTGCCGAAATACGACAGCTTTAACACGAAATAACTTCGAAAATATATTTTGAGATTTGATTACATCTGTAAAACTTTGCAGAAGTTTATCATGGAAAGCATATATGAGCATGTCTTCATACATAAAACAAAACATACAAATCTGCATAGGAGTGGCTGTGTGGTAAGTAGCTTGCTTACAAACCACATGGTCCCGGGTTCAGTCCCACTGCGTGGCATCTTGGGCGAGTGCCTTCTACTATAGCCTCGGGCCGACCAATGCCTTGTGAGTGGATTTGGTAGACGGAAACTGAAAGAAGCCTGTCGTATATATGTATATATATATGTGTATGTGTGTATGTGTTTGTATGTCTGTGTTTGTCCCCCCAACATCGCTTGACAACCGATGCTGGTGTGTTTATGTCCCCGTAACTTAGCGGTTCGGCAAAAGAGACCGAAAGAATAAGTACTAGGCTTCCAAAGAATAAGTCCTGGGGTCGATTTGCTCGACTAAAGGCGGTGCTCCAGCATGGCCACAGTACAAAGGACTGAAACAAGTAAAAGAGTAAAAGAGTAAAAGAGTATACATCCATGCATACATATATATTAATTATTTTTTAAAACTCATATATATATATATATATATATATATATATATATATATATATATATATATATATAATAATATTATTAGGGACAAAATTTATATATACATGTATATATACATACACACATACATACACACATACATACACATATATATATATACATACTCTTTAACTCTTTAACTTGTTTCAGTCATTTGACTGCGGCCATGCTGGAGCACAGCCTTTAGTCGAGCAAATCGACCCCAGGACTTATTCTTTGTTAGCCTAGTACTTATTCTATCGGTCTCTTTTGCCGAACCGCTAGGTTACGGGGACGTAAACACACCAGCATCGGTTGTCAAGCGATGTTGGGGAACAAACACAGACACACAAACATATACACACACACACATATATATGCATATATACGACTGGCTTCTTTTAGTTTCCGTCTACCAAATCCACTCACAAGGCTTTGGTCAGCTCAAGGCTATAGTAGAAGACACTTGCCCAAGGTGCCACGCAGTGGGACTGAACCCGGAATCATGTGGTTTGTAAGCAAGCTACTTATCACACAGCCACTCGTAGGCCTATGTTGATTTTTGTTTATTTTTATGTCTTGACTTTGCTTGCACTGAAGAGAAAAGAGTGCATTTTGTGCACCAATCACGAAATCATACGATCTGCGGCTGAGTCTTGGAGAGTTGCATTCCCTCGCATTCGGTACAATGTGCCTCCCATGGCAGTCTTGACTCCAAGAGCCCCTCCCAGCGTGAGGCAACCATGTATAGTAATGCCCTTAATCGCTATCCGCTGGAGCCTTAATTGTAGTTAGAATTTGTAGTTTTAACTGCTATTTCTAAATTTTCAGTATGTTCGTGAAGCAATTTTCTGCTGATTCCTATATGTTTATAATTATAAATGTTCAACCGATAAAGGTTTTTTGCATACTGAAATACTTGGCAAAATTGTTAATTATTAATTCATTAATTAATTAACAATTCCCTGCCCTATATCTATCTATCTATCTATCTTTATATATATATATATATATATATATATATATATATATATATATATATATATATATAAACAATATATGAGTATATGCATATATATGTACATGTATGTATATACGTTCATCTACATGTAGATATAGATACATAACTAGGTACATGACGTGGCAAAAGAACAAGGACAAAATGGTAAACAAGGTGCAACAAACAATCAAGCCACATAGAAACACCCGCTTCATCATCTGCCACCATTAAAACTCCGGCGTTTCGAAGAATTAAGGCAGTACGCATCGTTAAAATGGTTCTTCCCACGAACACAAATTAAATTGTTTTCGTGGAGGGTAGTGGCGGACAGAAAACAAGACAGGAAAACGAAACGGTGACATGAACAAACAAAAAGGCTGTACAGCCAGACGTGAAGTGTGTATGTCTTGAACACTGTGAAGCACGTACAGGAGGGGCAAAGAAGTACATGCGAGCTTGGTGATTCCAAAAACGAAAAGAAATAGCAGCCGGACACACGTGACCAAGGCTGTGTGAAGAGAAAGAGGAGCAGAGGGAAATGGAGAGGAGGAAGTAGAATAAAAGTGAGCAACGAGAGGTAGAGAGAGAGAGAGAGAGAGAGAGAGAGAGAGATAGTAGTGGTAACGGTGAGAGGTGAAGGACGAGTAACAAGAGATAGAGAGAGAGAGAGAAGTAGTGACAGGTAGAGGCGAAGAACAGTAGAGGGAAGAATGAGAGGGAGAGATAGAAATAGAGAGTGTCGCGTTAGAAAAATAGTTAAAACTTACTGTATAAAGGTAACGCGTGCGTTCTGTCGTGATACAAACAATATATGAGTATATGCATATATATGTACATGTATGTATATACGTTCATCAACATGTACATATAGATACATAACTAGGTACATGACGTGGCAAAAGAACAAGGACAAAATGGTAAACAAGGTGCAATATATATATATATATATATATATATATATATATATATATATATATATATATATATATATTCATTTAAAATGCAGATACGCCTATAATAGGACATCTACTCGCTAGAAATAGCAGCAAAAATGCTGCTATTTCTAGCGAGTAGATGTCCTATTATAGGCGTCTCTGCATTTTAAATGAATAATACATAGTCTATTGACTGTTTTTTTACTCTCGCTAGACCACTGGTGGTAAATAAAATTTCTAAAATTTTCTTTGCTACCCTATAATTTATTAATATATATATATATATATATATATATATATATATATATATATATATATATATATATATATATATATATATGAGAAAAGAAAGA
>NC_142929.1:154967167-154992167 GCF_046866305.1 Octopus bimaculoides | reverse complement strand
AGCACGTGTCTGCGCATCATCAACCACGGCATGCCCAGTCCTCCTTTTAACGGGTGTTGGCAGCAAACGGATCGCCTAACCATCGGAACGCTTCCTTTCCACAAGAAGCGGAAGAGGATGCGCTCCAGTTTGGTGATGGTAGGGTCGGGACAAGGAACGACGGTCAGGCGGTAGTAGATGACGGACGCGATGTACGTGTTCGCCACCTCCGCCCGACCTTTCAGGGAAAGCTTCCTCTCGGCCCATTGCCAGGCTAGAGTGGCCACCCTTCTCGTTATCTCGTCCCAGTTCTTCTCCGTTTGGAGGTCTGGACCAAACCAGACCCCGAGCATCTCAACCGGACCGTCAGTCCAACGTCCCACGACGGAGGCGCTACTTGACGGCATGGGGTTGCTTCTCCAGGTGCCGAGCCGCAAGCCCACTGACTTATCCCGGTTGATTTTTGCTCCCGTTACCGCTTCGTAGTCTCTCAGTGTCTCGCCGACAAGCTCGATGTGCTTTTGGCTAGACACTATGACGGTGACGTCGCCCGCGTATGCCGACACGCTCGTCCCGCATCCCAACTCTCGCGGGATGCCCCTCAGCGTCGCCAGCTTCCGCAGTAGTGGCTCGAGAGTCAACACGTACAGAAGCGACGAGAGGGGGCATCCCTGACGGACCGAACGTGCAATGTCGAAGGGTCTTGATAGATGCCCATTGACGCGAACTACCTAACGGATGCCTCTGTACAAGGCAGCCATCCAGCCGCGGAAAATGGGACCGAAGCCGGCTGCTATGAGGACAGCCTCCAAGTATTGATGGTCTACCCTATCGAAAGCTTTCGATTGATCTAAATTGATCAGGGCCCCACCCATGCCAGGTTCCTTAACTACCCTCTCTATGATGTAGCGCATCAGATGGAGGTTGTCATGGATGCTCCTGCCCGGCACCGCGCACGTTTGCGCCTTGCCGATCAGTTTCTCGATGACAAGCGCCAACCGCTTGGCTAACACCTTGGCCAAAATTTTCAAGTCTGCATTGAGCAGAGTGATGGGCCTAAAGTTATCTATGACGTCCCCCTTGTTTGGATCTTTCTTCAGCAGCGTTACGGCTCCTCGACTCACAAAACCAGGAATGCTCCCGTTTTGCTGCCAGTTGCAGTACACCGCCACCAAGACGTCTCCAAACAAGTGTGGCTTACAGTTGTAAAGCTCGTAGGGCAGACCATCCAAACCCGGAGATTTGTCCCTCGAGCATCCCGCCATCGCGTCCCTCACTTCCGCCGCCGTGATGGCACCTTCGCAGCACTCCGCCTCTCTTGCCGAGAGTCGTGGCAGGCTGTGCAGGTAGGCACTGAAGTCCACCCTGCGTTCTCGCTCGCCATTCGTCCCAAACAGTCGAGCAAAGTGCCGCTGAAAGGCCTCACACATTTTGCTTGGCTCGAGCAGTTCGCGCCCCTGTTCGTCCACCAGAGACCGAATGGTGGCTTTGTTGCCCTGTTGCGCCTCCGCCACCCGGGCCTCTCGTGCGGCTCCAACACCTTCGTTTCTTAGAGCACGCATCCTAGCCCTGACAACGCACCCTTCGTGTTTGGCGTTGAAGTGTTGGTCAAGGGCCAACCTCGCCGCCAAAACGTCGGATGCGATGCCACTTCTAATTGCCTCTTCTAGCTTCTTAACTAGTTCACCCTCTACTCTGTTTCTGTCTATGGCTAGTGCTTTGCTATACCTAACCGCTTCCGCTTTTATTGCTCTCTTGAGGGCAAACCACCATTTGTTATTGATGATGGCTCCTGTCAAAGCCCTCTTTACTAACGTGCTAATCCGGTCTCTGAAAACTGGTCTCGACGGGAAAGACGCGTTTAGTTTCCAGTAACCGGAGCCCTGCCTATGTGTCTTATCTAAGTCTAGCGTACACGTCACAAGTTTGTGATCCGTGTAGCTGACTATGTGAAATTGTGGACACCCTATGCTATCTCTATCTACTCTCCTACACAGTATTCTATCTAGATACGATCTCGACGACCCGATGCGGTTTGTCCATGTCCACATTGGCGCATTCGGGTAATCGAGTCGGTACCTGTCAGACAGTTGAAAGCGTATGAGCAGGTCTTTGAGGCATTTGCATCCCCGTCTATTCCTATCTCTGCCCACATAGTCTAGATGCGTGTCCAAGGTAGCATTCCAATCCCCCACTAAAAGTAAAGGACGAGACGTTCCTAGGAATACTTCTAGACGTCGAAAGAAATCCGGCCTACCTGTTAAAGGTGGTGCGTATACTGATATGAGTCGAAAAGCACACCCATCGCTGCCATCGACATCCAGAACAACCAATCTACCCTCCGGGTCTATGAATACTGTCTTTACTTCGAGATCCAGACTCTTGCGAAAGAGTACCGCCGTGCCACTACCGCCCATTCTCGGCAGACAGGGAGAAAAATAAATGTTAAACTGTCTGCCAAACATGGACGATAGGGCCCGCGGATCATGGAGTCTGGTCTCGCTTATGGCTATGATTTCTAGTTTATGTGACTTTATGTCATTTAGGAGGTACCCTTGTTTCCAAGGGGACCCCAAGCCACGCGCATTTACACAACCAATCTTGAGCATCATTTTGATTTGAGTGTTAAAGTTTTATAAAGAGAGTCACTTACCGTTTGAGAGTTTTTGTGTCTCCTCCTTCGGGTTTTCTTCGAGGAGATCACTATATAGTTTTTTCGCCAGGTATTTTTGGCATTTGCCAACTGCCTTTGGAAAAATAGATTTTAGTGTGTGATGCAGGGTTGGTGTTATGTGTAGTATTTTGATGTGTTCTGGCGGTGTTGTGTATGGGTGGTTGCTGGTTTTTATGTCTTCGTTTGTTATGTTTGTTTTTGTGTTGATGTATTCCATCAACTCTGAGTTTTTTGTGTTGATGGCAGTGAGCATTGTGTGTGTACTTGCTTTTGGGGTTTTGTTGCTTGTGTTGTAGTTGTGTGTGCTTGTGTTGGTGTCTGGAGTGTTTTCGGGAGTTGTGTATCTCCCTGCTTTGTTTGTGTTTGCTTTTCTTTTCTTGCTCCTCTTCCTCCTTCCTTTCTGGGCTATTTGCCATTCCTCATTACTTTCATCTTCCGACGAAGGTTCTGAGGAATCGGAAGGGGGTAGGGGCAAATTGTGAGCGTCTGTGTGTGCTTGTGTGAGTGGTTGTGTTGCTGTTTTTGTTGGTGCTGATGGCTTGTTATTTGTGTGAGGTGTGTGTGATGTGGGGGAGGGGGAAACAGTCTTGGAATTTTCTTTCTTTTCCCCTGCTTCCTCACTTGTTGTTTTTGCAGATGCTGTTGTCTTCTCAGTTGCCAGTGTTGCTTGTGTTTCTCTTGTTTTGATTGTTGATGGTGGTGTTGGTAGTAGGGTTTTTTTTTCCGGGTTTTGGTGGTTGCCCTTGTTGCTTTTTTTTGGTTGGCGGCGGTTGGGCAACTGTCCTTGAGGTGTGCCTCGCTGCCGCATACATAACAACGTGGCCGCCTTCCTTCCACCACTACATATAACTTGTGGTCCTTTGCCAGTTGGATGTGTGTGGGGATCTTTTGGCACTCCTCTTCAGTGATGTGGAGGAGGACTTCGACTTTTTTTCCCCCTTCCCAGTTTTTCTCCTCTGCAGTAGCAATTTCTAATATATTTGCCTCCTCCATTTCGAGGCATATAGAACCTACTATCCACTGTGTTTCCACTTGTGAAGGGACATTCTTTACTGTCACCTTCGTCACTCTCTGTCCAAGATAACTCGGTATCATCACCAAGTCATCTGTGTGGAGAGAGAGTGTTGAAAATTCCTTCGCTAACTGTTCGCTCTTAAAGCGTACTAGGACCGTGGCAAATTTTCGTCCCCAAGTAACATGACTTTGAAAGGGCCATATCGGTTTGAGACAAATCTCAATTTTTTGCGTGGAGAAATTCTCCGGTCGCTTCGTTTTCTTGTTGATAAGTCTGTATGATATGTGCTTCTTGTTTGTATTTTCAATAATTGCTTTTGGTATGTGTATTTGTACAGTGTCACCTTCTTTCGTGAGAAGGGATTTTGTGTCATTGATTTGTTTTGGGGTGAATGTTAATATTGTTCTTTTTTCTTTCGTTGCATCGGCAAAATTTGTTTTTGTGATGCTGGCAGATATGTTGTTTGTGGCGTTTGTGGTGTTGTTTATCTTGTTCGTCTTGTAGTTGTTGATGGTGGTATTGACAGTGGTGTTGGTACTGCCAGGTTCAAAGGTGGTGGTAGTGGCGGCAGAGTTTGTCGAAGTAGTGGTGGTGTTGGTGTTGAAGGTCGGTGTCCTGTTGTTGTTGCTGTTGTTATTGTCACTGGTAGTAGCAGTGGTGAGGACAGTGGTCGTGTTAGCAAGGACATTTGTGTCGTTGTTGTTGTTGCTGTTGTTGTTGTTATCTTTGTCGTTGTTGTTGTTGTTGTCACTGGTGACGGTGGCAGGCAAGACTGCTGTAGCAGCAGAGTTTGTACACGTGATGGTGGTAGTGGTGGTGGTTGAGGCAGCAGCAGTTGACTCAGAATCATTGCTCTTCTTCATCACTTGTCTGCGTTCATGCGGAACGGCATTAAGTGTTTTCGCCTCTGGCATTAGGAGCGGGAAGTCGGCCTCGTTGAAAACCTTAGCCATATTCGTTTTAAAGAATATGGCTAGGAACGAGGAAGATATGTTTGAATTTTTGGAAATAAGGCTCTAAATAGAGCTATTTCCGATTTGAAAAATATATGTTCACGAAGTATTTTGTGTTATACACAACTTATACAAAATTTTAAAACAAAATAGGTCTTTTAAGAGGTGAAAAATGCAACTTACATGGGAGCCGATGTGTCTACCGTCCGTCCATGATGATAGATAGATAGATAGATAGATAGATAGATAGATACATACATACATACATACATACATACATACATAGAAAGAGAGAGATAAACTGTTAGCAAGCAGATAGTATTTCATTTTCCAAGCATAATTTACTACCAAGTGTATTAAACATTTGTGCAAGTCAATATTGTGTCTTCCTTTTGTAATAGTATTGTGATGTTCTCATTTTGATTATATTCCTACAAGTTTTCTGCTGTTATATTAAAGAACTTGATAGCAATTGATATCTATGAACCAGCTACCAGGAATGTATTTAATATGCGTTGAGTACAGACAGGATGTTGTTATATAGTGTGTATGCCGGAAGTTGTTTTCAAGATTTTGATCAGGAAATATTTTTCTTGAAGACACACCCTACTTTGCTTGCCCAACAGAGATGAACAGCGGCACCGACTCATGCTACAGAACCAAGGTGATATATATATATATATAAAGTATGGGGGTTTAGTCCTCAGGTGATCTAAACTATTAGGTACGCTAGGTAAGTACTGCAACGGATTACTAGGGTTCTAAGGTTTTAGCCCAGACGGTAGTTATGAAGCCATTGCAGATTTCTGATGCAGCGGATATATAATTGTAAAACAGGATAATAAACATTAATGTAGAGCAAACATCTCAAGTCGTACACAGTATCGATATAGGAAGAAATTCAAAATCTTACCACTGTTTGTGGGATATCCCTGAGTATGGGATATTCCGTCATCACAGACAATTAGGGGGAAAATGGGGAAAATGAGAATGGAATATATTTATGAGATGACGACATAGAGGAAGGGAATAAAAGAACAAAGAGATGGAAAGAAAGAAAAGAAAAGAAGCATGAAATTCATAGTTTAACTTTCCGAAGTTATAGAAACAAGTCCTTAGGTGCAATCCTGCGTAGATCCATGTGGGTTAAAATTCTGATATAGTAAGCATCCCAAGAAAAAAGACGCGAACATATCAACGTTCAATAACAGAATGATAGCAGAGGTGGCTATTAAGTGGTAAAAGTAAAGAAAAGAAAAAAAAATTTCTTTCTTAAATCAAATTGTAAGCTCATCCCATCCCACGAATAGCACCTACATACAATCCTTTATAATCATTAACACATACCCCTTCTATATCTCTATAACTCTTATTTCTACCTTATATCTTATTTCTCTTCTATCTACCTTACTATATCACACTACGAGATAAATATTAATTCTTTAATTTATCCTTAATTTATTTCAAAACCTTATCCCAATAAATCTCCTAATATAAATCCCCTAACTCTAACACCCACTCCTAAGTAATTTAACATTCTCGACTACCCATACACCCATAACCCTATTGCTAAAAATAACTCTACAACTATATATATAAAACCACCAATACATCGAATTACTAAAGGAAGTGACTGAGTATTCCTCTGACATTTTTTGTTATTTATGGTTACAATCCATCCGGAGGCTTTTGCAATTTCCGTGAACGAAACCTCATTCTAATAAGAGGTTTCGACTAGAAGTCCTAGCATAAAAAAAGCAAATTTCCAGTTCGAAGAATCAAACATGCCAATGTGAAGAATCAGACCTGAACATAATAATTGTGAAGCAACATTCTCGACTACCTATACACCCATAACCATATTGCTAAAAATAACTCTACAACTATATATATAAAACCACCAATACATCGAATTACTAAAGGAAGTGACTGAGTATTCCTCTGACATTTTTTGATATTTATGGTTACAATCCATCCGGAGGCTTTTGCAATTTCCGTGAACGAAACCTCATTCTAATAAGAGGTTTCGACTAGAAGTCCTAGCATAAAAAAAGCAAATTTCCAGTTCGAAGAATCAAACATGCCAATGTGAGGAATCAGACCTGAACATAATAATTGTGAAGCAACATTCTTAACGATTTTACCATGCTTCGTTGTCCACTATGTATTTTTTAATGTTATGTTGGTTGTGCATGCTGGTGATTTTTATTAAACAAGTGTCTGGAATAGAGACAAGTGAAAATAGACGGGAGGACAACTTGAGAGCAGCTTTGTATGAAGCAAATTAAGGTAATTTTCTAGGAAATGAATGTAGTACCGCCATATGTTGAGAAGTACTATAGTATTGATGTAGTAGCTTTTAGCCCTATGCCTGCATAATTCAGAAGATATATTCTTTTTCTTTTATTATTTTTAAGCCTTTTAGCTGCACCCAACAAATGGCACGAACACGAAGGTTTTAATCGATTATATCAGCTTCAGTTCTTTTTCTGATATTTATCGATCAGGTAAGGTATGAAAGGTAAGGTGTCGCCCTGGTCATGAGGACACGCTATTCGCACGGAACTGAATAGAAATCAATTACAATAAGGAAATCTTTATTTGACACAACTTACTTCAATACTCTGTTCACAAATACACCTCTATCTATTTATCTATCTATCTATCCGTCTCTCTCCATCTCTCTCTCTCTCTCTCTCTCTCTCTCTCTCTCTCTATATATATATATATATATATATATATATATATATATATATACGTATGTATGTTCATCTAATTAGCTAGCCGTCACTTATCCCCATGTTTTCCCTCCTCTTTCGTTTCTTGTATACACATATGAATTGCAGATGCATAAATCTGTCTATCTATCTATCTATCTATCTATCTATCTATCTATCTATCTATCCATCTATCCATCTATCGATCGATCCACCCGTCCGTCCGTCTGTCTCTCTGTCATCCATCATATATATATATATATATATATATATATATATATATATATATATAAGCGGAGCGGGTGAGATAGGATAGCAAAAGGTTATAGAGATAAAGTATAAAGATAAAAAGAAAACTTATGGACAAAATATAAAGAGAGAGAAAGAAACAGAGAGGAAGTGAGAGAGATAGGGGTGAGAGAAAGAGAGAACGAGAGAGACAGAGATAATCATTGGACATGGTACTTCTTAACATATCCCAAAATGTGTTATTCAGAATAAGATTGCTAGATGTAAACTATCAAATGCATTAACCAGTTTCTGCAATGATGACATCCAACTAAAAAATGAAGAAGTGATTAAATATTCTCGAATAAACCATACAAGGTATATGTAAATGAGTAACTTATTTCTGCCTCTTTAATCTAAAATATTAGGTTAGCCTTCATCACCAGGCATTCTTCTGTAGGTGTGATGTACAGAAACTGAATATTGAGAAAAAAAAGTCGTCAGAATTTTTGAAGAAAATCTTTTTATTTCTTCATTATTATTAGCGCTTTCGTTCCTTTCTCGAATTTGTCAAATAAAATTTTGTGAATGTAAAACAGCTTGTTCATTTATATAAAACAGATGCTTTCTGGGGGTTTTATTTAGAAGAGAATATTGTTTTTGTTTTTTGAAGTAAGGTTCCATGACAATGGAAATAGATATATAGAAATATAGGTAGGTAGATAGATAGATAGATAGATAGATAGATAGATAGATAGATAGATAGATAGATAGATAGATAAATAGATAGATAGATAGATCTATCTATCAGCATATATAAATATGTAGATAGGGTGATAGATAGATAGATCCATCTATCTATCTATCAGCCTATCTACCTACCTATATTTCTATCTATCCATCTCCATTGTCATGGAACCTCACCCCAGAAAACAAAAACAATGTTCTCTTCTAAATAAAACCCCCCAAAAACATTTGTTTTATATAAATGAACAAGCTGTTTGTACATTCATAAAATTTTATTTCACAAGTTCGAGAAAGGAACGAAAGCGCTTATAATAATGAAGAAATAAAAAGATTTTCTTCCCAAATTCTGACAACTTTCTCTCTCTCCCCCCCCCCCCTCTCTCTCTCTCTCTCTCTCTCTCTCTTTGTATATATATATATATATATATATATATATATATATATATATATATATATATATATATATATATATATATATATAATTTTGCGGCTGAGGATAGCTTTACATTGTAAATTATACACATATAAAGCTTGAAACACGTGTACCACGGAATCCTTTGTAGTTTTGTTGTTATTTTTGGGATTTACAATTTATATATATATATATATATATATATATATATATATATGTATGTATGTATGTATGTATGTATGTATTTGAGAAAGGTTGAGTTTAGTTCCATTCTTTTACTTTGTGGGGTTCCAAAGTTAGATTTCTAATAAAGATTCTTCATATTAAATTGTTAGCTTACCATTGTGAGTATTTGTGTATGTATACTGATATATATATATATATATATATATATATATATATATATATATATATATATATATATATATATATATATATATATATATATATAGATAGATAGATAGATAGATAGATAGATAGATAGATAGATAGATAGATAGATAGATATTACTTTGATCTTGTCTTGAGGAGTTCGATAAACGAACGAAAGCTCTAATAAAATGTTGACTGCCTCATTTTTTTAATATTGAATATCTGTACACCATTTCAGGCATTGTATAAACACACGTGCATGTATATCAGCATAAAACTAAAGGGATGAGACAAAAACATTAAACTTTTTGGGTTCATTGAAGTAATCAAAGTGTCTCAAATGTTTGACTTAGTATAAAAATATTAATAACAAATGAATCACCCTCATAACTAGACATATACATACAAATGCAGAAATAGAAGCACATACATACACACAACAGACACACACAAGCACAAGCACCCACACGCAGACACACACACACAGACACACATATATATACATACATATATATATATATATATATATATATATATATATATATATATATATATATATATATATATATATATATATTCATATTAGTGTTTATATTGAATGCAGTACATCAATGACTGACCTGTCGAAAACATTCAGAAAAATTCTTATATGGAATGAATGAATGAATGAATGAATGAATAAATATATATAAATAAATAAATAAATATTCCGTTCTTTCTGTGTGATATTTTCCGGAATGTTCTTTTTGACCTTCTGACTTTCGATTTTATCCAAAGCATTCATGAGTTATAGATTGGAGAAACGACGTTGGAACACTTTGTATAGAGTCAGCTAATGTCGAATATTTTTTTCGTAGTGCAGTAATACATACTAAAAATGTATAGCGTTTGTTAGTTATTTTTGTGGCTCTAATTCCCTATTTATTTCACTCTTCAAATTGATTTCTTTTATGTAGGTGTAACACCTTTACGTCTTCAATCGTTGATTATATAATGCTCAGTTCATTTTGTAGCCCCTAGTTTATCGATCTTGCAATGCACGAAAGTCGAGGTGTCAACGTGTTAAAAATACACGTATTTCGTACGGAATCAGGACGAAATTCCTTATTCCATGCAGAGCTTCTAACTTTCCTGACCAATAAACATACACATATGGCTCTCCTGTCGATTCAGTATGACTGATGGACTGAGCGATATATTTATTGAATTAGTGAGCAAAGCTGATTGGCATTCCACAGACATGTTTCTTTTGCGTAATTTTCAACTACAATTTGGATCAGAGTGACAAAGATGTTTCAAAGCTGGAATATAAGAATTCCAGAAACAGATTAATCGACAGGATTCTGCAATTTCTTTCCTCCTATGTAAAACCAAAAGTTTTAGGGAAAGCTGCAGTTATGGTCAAATCACTAGTTCATAATGCTGTACGTTGGAATCGGACGCTTTTTTTATACATATCAATTAAATACTCGCCAGAAAGTGCTACTAATAGTTATATGCCTTATGATACTTGAACAGGCATACGTATAAAATACGTTATGTATCTCAAGGCAATCTTTCAGGCTCTTTATACGTTATATATATTTTATGCATTACATATATTTTAAAAGCAAGGGCGCTGGAGAGAGAAAATACGAAAATACGTAGGAAAAACGTGAAGAAGGTTGATGCAAAATATGGAGCGAGAAAAAAGTAATACTATCAAGAAAACTATGATCCCCGTCCTCCTTGATTGGAGAAAACTCATTAAATACAACTGGTACAGAACAAACTAACAGAAAATATGTCAAAGTCTGTGAGACAACAACTCAATCCTGAGTGGATGGTGCCCGCCAATTTGCTAAAAGAAACCTATCCATGTGTTTACACATGCTGACAGTTTCAGGTCTGTGTTGGAATTCTTAGATCCATTAGCATAGATCTCTCCACTATTCTCCACTTAATTGTATGTGGTGTAGAGCTGCTCTTCAAATTCTATACAGGGATAGCTGCATTACTTTTATTGATGTGCTGGAAAGTAGATAAGTGGTTTGCATTAACGTCCCTTGAATTTGGCCTCGCATAACCCGACGTAATCCTTTATTTTCATTTGATATATCTTGAAGTGTAGCTGTAACTTCAGCCTCGTATATGACGGAGTTTATCTTACACGTCTGGTAGAGCGGGCTAGCTTCAGGATGTCGTCAGTTACAACTGTGAATGGTCTCTTTTTGATTTTTACGAGTTATAACGTTCTTCATATTAGGGCAACAGCTGTATGGTATTTTAATTGATCGTCCCTTGAATATTTTCCTGTATTTATAATATATTGTAATATGTTTATCTAAAAGAGACAGGAATTTCTTGCTTATGTTAGTCTTAATATTAAGGGAGAAAGGAAGGTTGAATCAAATTAATTTCTTTGGTCTATTTTTGGTATAGTTTTACGATTCATATTTTTAAAAAGTTGTAATACATTTTATCTTTGAAGCTGCTGTTAGAACTAAAAGCCGCTGTTACCTAGGACATAGTTATAGTAAGGAGCTGCCTTATCAAATATTTGTTTAGAAGACGATAGACCTTATTGTTTATGTTAGCTATCAGGTTTCTGAAGATTATAGGGCAGTCCTGATTTTGAGGTTGCTTCGGATTTACTGTTGGTTGCTATTAATGTTATCGTCGTCGTTGTTATTTTTATAGTTTCTTTTTTATTGTTATTCTTGTTGTTGCTACTGTTGCTGCTGGCGTTTTCGATATTGTAGTTCTTGATTTCCTTGTTGCTCATTGTTGTGTTGTTGCAGTTGGTTGTGGTGATGTTTGCGTTAGTATAGCTAATAGTTTGTTTGGAGTTTGTTGTTGCTTTGTTCTTTGTGGTGATAATTTGGGAGACACAGTGTGGTGTCTCGCAAAGCAGAATATTATGAGAACAATGAAAAGGAAACGCATCCATAGAGCTTCAAAAATGGGTGTGGCACCTATTATAATCGGTGCACTTGGGACATCTACAAAAAAGCAATAGTCTGGCATTAAAACTGCAAATATCAAACTTCATAGAATATAGTAAGTTGGCAGCAATACTTGGACCAGCTTATTTGTTGAGAAAAGTGTTGCGTCTCTAAGCTACGGGATGAAGCAAAGACGTGACATAGATAACTCAGAAGAGATGATAATAATAATAATAATAATAATAATAATAATAATAATAATAATAATAATAATAATAATAATAATGATAATAATAATAATCCTTTCTACTATAGACACAAGGCCTGAAATTTGGCGGGGGAGGGGATAGTCGATTACATCGACCCAGTACTCAATTTATCGGCCCCGAAAGAATGGAAAGCAAAGTCGATCTCGGCAGAATTTGAACGCAGAAGGTGGCGACGAGCGAAATACCGTTATGCATTTTGCCCGGCGTGCTAACGATTCTGTCAGCTCACACTCTTAAGTACGAACTAGCCCGGCTATGGAAAAGGAAGAAGGTGAAGATAACGCCAATTACTGTTGGGCCCTTCCGAAGAGTATCAGAAGGCGTCAAGAGAAACATAAAGTAAATTGGAATAAAGTGCCCAGCAGAACTGTTACAAATACTTTTCCTCCTTGGCATAGCCAGAATAATCAAGAAAGTATTAGCTGAAAAGAACGAATAACATGGTACCGTAAGCTGCAGGTAGTAAGCCCGAAACGCATGCAAGATTCCAGGAGCTCCAACCAAACCTGTGATAAAGAGCTAATAATAATAATAATAATAATAATAATAATAATAACAACAACAACAACAACAACAACAACACCAATAATAATAATAATAATAATAATAATAATAATAATAATAATAATAATAATAATAATAATAATAACAATTGACTCGTTTTCTCCGTTATCTTTTGTAATTACACTTATACCCATAACAATGACACTTAGGAAAGTTAAGATGGGTTACCGATGCGGGAAGAAAGGCCTACCATTGAACCATCTTCTGTTTATGAATGAGTTGAAATTGTTTGGGAAATGTGAAAAACAGATAGATTCCTTAACCAAAACAATCAAGAAATGTTATAGGTATATCGGAATGAAATTTGGGATTACCAAATGTTCATACTTAATACGAAGTGAGGGTGCTCGCATTGTTGACTGATCAAATAGAAACTTCCACTAACCAGTTCCAATGCATACACCATGGCAAAAGTGCCACACTCATATGCGCCAACTTGGGGATTAATTAAATGAACTTGTTGAATTGTAGGAATAATGTTTGTTTGTGGTGAATACTACGGTGTTATTTGTGCCATTAGTTCCTGCGAACAGGTAAATTCAAACTGTCATCCTACATCTATCTCCATCGCCGCTCCGATCATCCACATCATCTTATTCGGTCAAATAAATCCCAATTTTTGAGGATAAAACGGATTTGTACTGACATAGGGAATTACTGGAAACATGCAAATGCATTTGTCAAACACGGTTACAGTGAATCACGATTAAAGGAAATATCAAATGAAATAACTAAGATTAGCAAAGATAATCAAACCTACACGCATAATTTTAGCAAACACAATACAATAAGATGGCAGAATTCCTTTACTGATTAGCTGGCACCGTCATTTCGCTGGCATTTCAGAAGTGTTGCATGAAAGTTACCAGCATGTGGCGAAAAAATATCCTCGTTTCAAATAGATATTTCCTCAGCCGCCTATTGTAGCTTTTAGACGGAATAAGAATATAAGCGAATTATTGACCTTTATATCTGACTCCAAGAGAACGAACACTGGAGTATCAGCACGCTGTACCTTAGAGAACAGCCGCAAGAGAGGTAAGCACTGTTCATTGTGCAACAACATGAGTGAAGTGAATTCTATCAGAAATCATAACAGAAATGTTATGATTTATACAGAAGGTGGAACATGTAAAGATTCCCATTTGGTGTACGCTGCAAAATACATGAAACACAACTTAATTTATGTTGGTTGTACAACAGAACAATTAAGCAAAAGGCGAGCTGGCAGAAAAGTTAGCACGCCGGGCGAAATGCTAAGCGGTATTTCGTCTGCCGTTACGTTCTGAGTTCGAATTCCGCCGAGGTCGACTTTGCCATTCATCCTTTCAGGGGTCGATTAAATTAGTACCAGTTACACACTGGGGTGGATATAATCGACTTCATCCGTTTGTCTATCCTTGTTTGTCCCCTCCGTGTGTAGCCCCTTGGGGACAGTAAATTAATAAGAACAATTAAACAAAAGATTTAATGGGAACAGATTCAACGTCAGGCAAAATAACACTAATTCGACAGAACTTGCTGAACATTTCGTTTCAAGCGGTTGCAATTTTGAAGAAGACTTGAAAATGCATATTCTCAGAAAATATTCTGAATCTGTTCTACTTTCATTTCTCAGAATGTATGAGGAGAAATATGTTTGCGGGTTATTAACATCACACTCTGGAGGAATGAATAAGATGAAAGGAGAATATCATCAGATTTACACAAAACTGTTTCATTAAATATTCTTGTTTCTCTCTTTTTCTTTCCTTTTTTTCTGTCGTCTTCTTTTCGCCTGTTATAAAATTGTAACTTAACTGATGATTTCATTCCATCAACGTGTGGACGCTGGTTGCTCTCATTCATACTTTACGTTTAAATATCTGTAATTTTGAATTTTTATCACTTCTTATTTTGGACTTGACAAAGACAGACGTACTATTGAAATATCGTTCAACTAATAAAATATCTTACAATCGAACCGCTCTCTTCCTCTTGACTGTTTGCCTTTGTGAAGAGTTACGTCAATCTTTTTTAATAATAATAATAATAATAATAATAATAATAATAATAATAATAATAATAATAATAATAATAATAATAATATTAATAATAATAATAATAATAAAGCAATAGATAATTTTCTTATGGCTTCTTAAATATTCACTAGAACAAAACTGTACAAATCCAAATATATGGTACCCTAGGCATAACACCTACATGAACTTCTAACTTGTTGTCTCTTGAGGTCTCTGGGTGAGACTTGGATCCAACTTGTACAAATACAAAACAAAAGTCAAACATAAAATAATAATAATAATAATAATAATAATAATAATAATAATAATAATAATAATAATAATAATAATAATAATAATAATAATAATAATAATAATAATAATAATAATAATAATAATAATAATAATAATAATAATGGTTATAATAAATGAGAAGCAACCAAACTATAGAATATGCCAATACAAACAGACAACGAAATTAAGGACAATAGACCAGATATAGTTGACAGAGATTATCAAGAAAATAAATGCTTTCTAATCGATGTATCAATAGCAACAGATGACAACGTTTCTCGAAAAGAAATGGAGAAACTTTTAAAATGCAAAGATCTGGAAATAGAGGTAACTGGAATGTGGAGTCTAAAAACAGAAGAAGCAATTCCTATCATAATAGGCGCATTAGTTATGATTAAAAATAATTAGACACATACATAAAAACCCCAAGACGAACAAATATATATAACATACAGAAAATAGCACTACTAGGCACCACACAGATCCTATGTAAAACACTTTCGATACAGTAACAATAAGAGCATCAAAACAAACCAGAGCATATACCGAAGGCACACAGAGCTGCGCTCGGTAGTGCAGTGAAAGCACGTGATAAGAATAAGACTACTGAATAATAATAATAATAATAATAATAATAATAATAATAATAATAATAATAATAATAATAATAATAATAATATGAACTTCATCGGCTTAGATGAATCACCTTTGAATATTGCATGCAATGCCTTGTCTTTGTTTTGTTTTCCTGCGCTCGGATATCAAACTCTAGCAACCTCTGCTTTAATTATCAAATTTTTGGGGGATTATAGATTAACACGCTAAGTGATGGATTGGTGGAACTTTTAGAGCCCAGATGGAGATATCTTGCACTGCATCTGCTCAATTCGTGGTCGATCTCATTTCAAAAGCAATGATAATTTTCTGCAAAAGTTTCAAACAGCAACAAATCCGGACGTAAATAGATTTAGATGTCACCTGTTACAATTCTGTATTGGACCAATCTTTTATACGTTTTCCTTTATATTTACTATCTATAATTCGCTGAGGCTAGATAGTAGTCACAACATTTTCTTGGTTGTTGCTCTCATAAGAGAGCATGTCACATTATTTATTATTTACAAAAGCAATAGAAAAGATTTTCATACATCTGACGCGGAATTATTCAATAATATACTTATGTAGTACATACAAACAACAATAGTAGTATGTACTACGCTCTTCACTCATTAGTGAAGAAATTATTATACAATAAATAATCTCATTTGCATGGTAGATATTTGATGTTGAAGAAAATATGTTTCATTTATATATTAGTCATTCTTCTATATTTAATATTAAAATGGAAAACGTGTCTATAACATAGTGTGTGAGTCATATTTTTATTTACCTCTACATTAACACATAAATATTACCACATACACTTCCGTAACTAGAATTGGCTATGTTTTAAGTATTATGTGTAGGCCATTTAAACGAAATTACATGCTCAAGTACATATATACAAAGATACTTACATACACACACATACACACGCGAACACACATACATACACATTTATATACATATATGTGGGTGTCAGTACATATGTGCAAATGTATGTATTAACATGTAACATGTGTGTGTGTGTGTGTGTGTGTGTGTGTGTGTGTGGGTGGGTGGGTGTGTGTGTGTGTGTGTGGATCGATACAGATATATATAGCTATACATGCATATGTATATATATATAAGTGTGTGTGTATATGTGTGTGTGCGCGTGTGCATGCGCGTATGTATGTGTGTTTATATATGTATATATGTATGATGTATGCACTATATGTGTGTTTGTCTGTGTATCAAATATATTTTATTGAGAAGTATACAAGGTGAAATTAAATCACTTAAATACTAATGCTTTTAATAGATGAGATATTCTGATTTTTTTTTTTTTTTTGCAGATTGTTATTTATCGTAATATAAAGCTCACATAACTACGCATAGTTTTTAGCATGTTGTATCTCGATTTACTCAAGAAAATATCGTAAAAGTCACATTATTTATGCCGTTATGGGATTTACTGGAATGTCATTTCGTTTGTGCGACGATTAGTAATTTAATAGCCAAAAATTATTCGCAGAGACAAAAAATATATTATACAAAATAATCAGTTAAATGAGATTCTTCTATGCAAACTAGGTATTGGACTATATAAAGAAATTTGTAATGAAATAAATCACACTATATGGGATTAAAAAAGTACTGGATTAAAACATTAAAATCAGGAGAGAATCATACAAGTAACACTAGGAAGAATAACATTTACACTGGGCTTGAAAAAATGAAATGATACTGAGCTCACAAAATTATAAGGACTGAAAATAACAGCACAGTATAAATTTTACAATCCGATTGAATGTGTCAGTATGTGAAGTGAAGATAATTCTGGCCAAAAGCGCTCAAACAGCATGAATCATGCAGACATGATTAAAGAATGAATTCGGTGACCATCAGCACTCCTTTCAACCATAGAGAATCTAGAACTACATAACGTCATTTAGTCTTCAGCTTTTGCTTCACATTAGTGTGTATATGTGTCTATTATGAGCTGCAGGCGAAGATATCGTATAAAGGCTCCTGATTCTCTTCACCGTTTACTATACCAATTAACAAAATACTTGAAAACATTTTGTAATGCGCCATTAGGAATATTACTTTGTCATTATGAGACAAATAGAGGGGTTCCTTGCATTGGTATCATTATCCTGATGACGATGAAATATTGAGGGATAAATTCATAAAGGGGTATGTGAAATACGATTAAAAATAACCATTCACGTTTTGAATAAGCATAGACATTCTTCCTTGATTCATATATTGATGCAATGAAATTATTAATATTCAAAATAATCTAGATATCTTAAATCAATATTTCCACTCTAAAAGCAGGGGGATATCATTCAATTTATTATTTAGATTTACATAAAGATTATTTTATAATTTGTGAAGATTGTAGAAAAAGATACGAGAAAAAATATATATTAATTTAATTGGTAATACACACACATATAAATTTGCATGTATGTATGTATGTTTGTATGTATACATACATGTATATATGAATGTGTATGTGCATGTATATATATACATATATGTATGTATGTATATATATATATATATATATATATATATATATATATGCATACACGTACACACACATATATATAAGAGATTTACTGATACAGAAAATAGTCAAAAATAGACACAACTATTTATTAAATGATATAGGATGTTCTAATTGCACTCGTTGGTACAGAAACTCTTCCTTACTAATGCACACTCTATCTCAGCCGATGCGTTTGAGTCATAGTTGAAGCCGTCTGAGGAGAACTCTTTGAAATTATTCAGGTATGACCATTTCTTCAAAGAAAATGTCACCGCTTTTCTATCACCAAGTCGTTGATACTGAAAACTGTCCTTCATTTTCATATCAGAGAATTTGACATCAGAGAATTCACCGTCTCTTCTCTATGTTTGCCACATTTCACCTTGAACATTGCTTTCTCATCGATGTCGTCATAAGAAAAACAAATCATTATGAGAATAGAAGTAATCCATTGTTAAATCACAATAACAACAGCAACAACAACAATAACAATAATAATAATAATAATAATAATAATAATAATAATAATAATAATAATAATGATAATAATAATCCTTTTTACTAATAAGGCCTGAAATTTGGGTGGGGTGCAGAGTCGGGATCTTTTCTGTTTGGATGCCAATCTTCAATTTCTTCAATTTTTGTTCGAATAGATTTCCTATTCGGTGTAATGATATAGTTTTATATGCTAATCAAGCCTTGAAATTCATTTTCGCGATAAATCAATCAATAAAAAGTTAATGGCTTTTAAAATTTGCAAATTTCGGGTAATTTTAGCCAATCGTAAACCACAGACACGTTCATGCCTGTTTCCACAGTAAAATGCCAAGCATGAGAACTCTTTTGTCTGCGAGAAAGCACGTGTTGACAAATATTTTCTATTCATTGAGCTGTTGGAGAGATGTGCTAAAAATAAGGGCTAAATCACGCATCCCCATTTCTTTTGTTTTGGTTTTTGCATAATCGTATGAATCCCTGTGTGCCGAATACAAATTCGCAAAAGGTTTCTTAAAATTCCCCAAAATTAAAAATATATATATATCTGGACTTATATGGCGTGCATAAAGCAGAATTCCGAACTTACATTGCATTACAATGCCTGGACACTTATGGCGCATCTTTTTAAATTCAATTCAACCAAGTTTTATTCAAATTTATTCTCAAAGCTATCGAACACGAATATGTATGAATGTATGTATGTATATATATATATATATCTTTATCATTTACTTGTCATCAGACAGCGTCCATGCTGGGGCACCGCCTTGAAATTTTCGTCGAACAACTCAACTCCAGGAATAGGCTTTTCAAGCCTGATACTTATTCTATCGGGTCTTTTGCCGAATTGCTAAGTTACAGAGCCCCCAAGCAAGTTGACTTGCCGCTTGCAGACAACTCTGCACCGACAAGTCGGGACCCGTGAAAAGGAATGCAAAATCCTTCCCGTCAAAGGTCGCCATGACCCTTGAAAAGACCTTATATGGTACTACCTCCACAGCCACCTGCGGAGACAATATTGGACTGCCTGTGCAGTCCGAGTAAGTAAGGTCGCGGTCGCCCAGACAGTCCAAAAATTCTCGCACAGGCTCTCCTTCGTGATAAAGGAGGAGAAAGTCCTCCCTCTCCTCACAGGAGGGGCCTAAGGTACTCCGTCAGTGGCACACTTCCCACTGATGGATCCTTTTCTGCTGGTGGCACACATCCCACCAGCGGTTTAGTCGGCGGCACAGGGAATTCGCCAACTGTCCTCCGCCCCTATTTTTCCTCTTTCTTTTAGAGGCGACAGGAGCAGTGACCTGTGTCGGTGGGCACGGGGAGCACAATCCGCCCCGCCTCCTGTGCCGCTTGCTCATTTTTTAGTGCGCAACCATTGTTGCTCACCTTTCTTTTTCTTTTCGTGGAGGCAACTTCCTTCACGACTCCCACCGTCTTTCCCTCCAATGGGGGGGGGGCACCTTTCCTCTTCCCTGCTCCAGAGCCTTACATCGGAGGTAGCTCTTCCTGATATGACCTGGCTCCAGACACAGGTGACACTTGGAGAGGGGCGTCTCTCAAGCATCACCGGGTACCTGGACCCGGCCATCTTCGAAAAATCAGGGAAAATGAGGTCTTTAGCTGATTCGGTTCAAAGGGTCAAAACAGCTTTTTCCCTGACCCAATCAGCTACAGGCATCATTTTAACAATCAAGAGCCTGGAAATGCTGTCACCCGACCCCTGCGAACAGTCTCTTCTATTCACTGGTGAATTATCCCGGGCGGCAGCCCACACATCCAGGCTCTTATCAGCTGCAACCCACAATATGTGGGGAGGAACAAAATTTTCTCGCCCTAAGGGGCTCGCTTGCAAATTTGCAAGCTTCCTCGGGAGTGCCAAACAGCAGCCACACCGTTGGAAATTTGGCCCCCCGAGCTATATGTTTGACAGATGGCAAATAATCTGCCAAATCTTATTTAATTTTTTCTTTGTTGAATTGAACGATGGTGCCGAGCGACCAAGAATAGGTCCTCAGCACCACCGTTCTTTTTTCTAAGTCTTTCAACCACTCCTTGGGTGGGACCACTTCCCACTCCAAGGAAGGGTTCTTCTCCGCCATGTCCAAAGAAAAACAGCAGTTCAACACACTTCACCAAAATAGTCCAAATAAAAATAGAGAAGAAACAAAATAAAGAGAGAAGAGAAAAAAACTGAAATTACAAAATTACAAAAAAGAATAAACCGAAATTTAGAAAAAGGAAGAGAAAAATAACAAGAAAACAATGTTCACAAAAATTGAACAGACAGGGAATCCTTGGCTCGGTATAACACTTCAACAGGTAAATCCAATAGACAAGGTTCTTCTCTATGGTACTCCAGTTGGGTAAATTCAACGAGGTATCACTTTTTCCAGCGAAATACCCCACTAAAATATACAAGTTATTACGCGTAGACACTTCCAAGAAGTTTTCAAAAAAGTCCACGGTCCACCGTTATGGCGACGAGAACACAATATTTCGCTCGCTAAAACGAGCTACAATTTTAAGCTGCCAAGGCAGGCGAAATTGCCCCAGAGCTTGGAACAATTTACTGATAAAAATTAAAACGACCAATAAATCCCACCCAGCTCCACATAGTCAAACACACCTAACTCGACGGTTTCACTATTCTTCACAAGACGGAGCTAAAAAAAAAAACCACGTCTTCCTTGTTTAGCTGCAAGTAGCGAACTCGACACGCATGCGCGAAAGCAAGCTTCTTACCACATAGCCACTTTTCTACACACACACACACACACACACAATAAAATGTGGCACAAAAGGACGACGAAAGTATATATAGAAAACAGGAAAACACACAAAAACACGCTCACCGCACATGTGTTATTGACAAATATCAATACCATTTCGAAGCGTTATCGATAATAATTTTCAATTTATAAGGCTGCGAGCTGACAAATGTTATCACGCCGGGTGAAATGTCTAGCGGTATTTCGTCTGTCTTTATGTTCTGAGTTCGAATTCCGCCGAGGTCGACTTTGCCTTTCATCCTTTCGAAGTCAATAAAACACGTATCAGTTGCGTATTGGGGTCGATCTAATTCACTAGCCCTCTTCCCCCAAGTTTCGGGCCTTGTACCTTTTTTTGTAGAAAAGAATATTCAGATGGATTCCAGTTCTCCATATCAGATAACTTTTTCTCGGCAACGGTTTAAATATTTATGCCCTCGAACGTCGTTGACTGTTCACCTATGCAAAGCGGAATCATAAAAGTCATGAAATTTAGCTTCAACATTTTGTGTGTTCGCGTGTGTGTGTGTGTTTAATACAGACTTCTAAACGTAATCCCTCAGCCTAATTTTATTTATAAGATTTATGTTGTTTTGCGGCAGTGTTATATGATCTTTGTGTGTGCTCTACTGTAGAATCAGAATCAGAATCAGATAGTTGCCGCGTAAAATTTTCACAGACAACCAGATAATCATTCTAAATTTTCTTCTTCAACCTCTTCACTCCATAGGTTATTTCAATAGAAATTAGAAATAATGTTAGATTCAATCATTACATGTGGAATATAATTTGAACATATATGCACTTGTCTAACTTTCAGTCACATTTATTATTTTCTAAAAGCAACTATCGATACTGTTATCTCAGATGGATATGGGTGGTGGTTGCAATCTAAACCAAACTGAATATATTACGTCAATGAATCAGAGCAGACACGCCTCCTTCCAATCACTACACAAAGGTGTTGTAAATCGAATGTGAGTAAGCTATAATATAAAGAGGAAAATTGCCCTCAGTCTCACAGTTAATATGATATATCCGATATTTACACGCTTCAGGTCTGTCTCTTTAAGAAATCGAAATTAAACACGTTTACGTTTTCTTCTTTTATTAAATGGCAATTGATTGAATAATTTATCATTAGAGAATGAATTATTGCATTAAATGGCTGTAAAAATATTGATTATTTTATACAACCGATAGATGATAGCAATTTGGTATGGGACCTCTTCATCTGAGAGAAAAAAAAACATCATATCGTCTACAAGTATGCGAATTATGTGTGTTTAAGCTTGCAAAGAAAACATTAAAAAATCGCTCGTTATCAATTCCAACAATTGATTTAAACCCTGGCATTTCGAAATCTTCCATTTTTAGGTCATTATACGTATTGACTAAACTTGGAAACGGTATGTCACTGAAGGTATTTCTATAAATGCGGTAGAGATAGAAATAATGAAAATGTTCATACTAAGCTTTAATGCAATTTGATAAATAAGAAGCAAGAAAATTGGTCTATTAATTTATGGCTTCTTTTCAAGGGGTTCTTCGGAGAGGATTTGGTAGACGGAAACTGAAAGAAGCTCGTCATATATATATAATCAACAAGAGTTATTTTAACAAACAAGTGGCACTATATATATGAGTCATTTTAACATAAATTTTATGTAAATATTTGTGTACATGGTATACCTAAGACCGTAATGCTCTAGTAAGTCATCTCCAGTGACTTAGTCTCTTTATTTGTTGTGTTTTTTGGGGGGAGGTGTTAGGGGCTAAAATATTCTAACAATTTAATTAAGCATTCCGTCTGCTATGGTCCAATGAAATCAATATTATTTAATGTTCCATAAGTTCTTTAGAAATATGAATCTCTCTCTCTATCTCTCTCTCTCCCTTTCTCTCCTTCTCCCTATCTTTCTCACTCTT
The DNA here is from genome assembly GCF_046866305.1 of Octopus bimaculoides. NCBI lineage: Eukaryota > Metazoa > Mollusca > Cephalopoda > Octopoda > Octopodidae > Octopus > Octopus bimaculoides. The sequence goes on along the minus strand of NC_142929.1, from coordinate 154,968,685 downwards.
TCTCTTTCTATTCCCTCTCCACCTCTCCATCTCACTTTTTCTCTGTCTTCACACACACACACACACACACACACACACATATATATATATATATATATATATATATATATATATATATATATATACATACGCGCGCGCACACACTCACTCACACACACACACACACATATATATATAGGCGTAGGAGTGGCTACATGGTATGAAGCTTGCATCCCAACCACATGGTACTGGGTTCAGTCCCACTGCGTTGCACCTTGGGCAAGTGTCTTCTGCTATAAGCCACGGGCTGACCAATGCCTTGTGAGAGGATTTCGTAGACGGAAACTGAAAGAAGCTCGTCATATATATATATAGTGAGAATTTTTTTTAAACCAAAAGACAAAGACGAGTGTGTAAACAACAAACAGATGTATTAGTTTAATGCTCGGGAAGTGAGAAAGTCTTTTACGTTTCGAGCCTACGCTCTTCAACAGAAAGGAACACAGAAATAAACAGGGAGAGAAAATAGAAAAGGGTTTAGTGGCTAGCGATACATCATGTCGAATATATATATATATATATATATATATATATATATATATATATATATATATATATATATATATATATATATGTGTGTGTGTGTGTGTGTGTTTGTGTGTGTGTGTGTGTGTGTGTGTGTGTGTGTATATATATATATATATATATATATATATATATATATATATATATATATATGTATATATATATATATATATGTGTATGTGTGTCTTACCTTTTTATCAATGTGCCATTAAAACACCAACACAGATTAGATTAAATAAGGAAATTTTTTTTCATTCAAAAATACAAACCCAAACTTAACCATTGCTAACACATTTAAATAAGGAAATTCATCACCCCACTGAGAAAAAAGGGGGGAAAATATAGAACAAAACCATGGTAAATTAATCAAATTCTACCACCTCCTAGATTTCGATTATCTCCCCTATACCGGAAGAAATCTCTAATTACCTCCCCCTATCTAGAACTCTTCTTTCTCATACTGGAGCGATCACGTTACAATGAAGTAGAGAAATTTGAAAAGACAACACGCAACCGGTTATTTCTCAAAATACAATGTTTATATACCAAAAAGATTTTATAGCATTTTTCTAACATTTTTCTAACATTTTTCTGACATAATTTAATTATATACTTTAACCATGTAACACAAGCCTTCTGTAGTTTTTTCACTCTTATTATCTTTTATACATCCAACCACGTGCTTTCACATACCAACTTTCTCACCCATATATATATATATATATTTATATATATATATATATATATATATATATATATATATATATATATATATATATATATATATATATATATATATATATACATATATATATATATATATATATATATATATATATATATATATATATATATATATATATATATATATATATATATATATATATATATATATATATATATATATATACATACATACATATATGTGTGTGTGTTTTTGTGTGTTTGTGAATT
>NC_142929.1:154939667-154962167 GCF_046866305.1 Octopus bimaculoides | reverse complement strand
GGAAAGATACCGTAAATTCGTGGAATGCATGCATGTCCTATGTCAACATGCAGAGTATATAACTGATAATAAATTTCAAGACAAACCTTAAATGTTCCATCGCATGCCCAATTCTTATGGATCGTACAACCTTGCAATTGTACCAAAAATCAACATTCTGTTTTCATCTTCCACCCCGCTGTCGAAGATAAAAAATCTTTGGCTTTTCTGTAGACTAGTAAATTCTTCGGGGATTACGTAGCCGATTCTTGGTCTACGTATAGGAGGAATCTTTTCTTCCTTCTTTCACCATGTAATGTTTCTTGATAAACTTGAAGTTGACGGCATAAGAGAGCATCCTTCATCTTCTAATTCCCCATATGCGGCACCAACCAAAGATCTTGAAGCTAACTGAGATTTAAGTGCATTTTCTTTCACATTTGCTATTGCTTCTTGCATTTTTTTGGTTGGCTAAGATTCCATAGATGTGTACGCTCACTTACAATTTTACAAATAGAAACCACTTCACTATTCAGTTTTGTATGAACTTTCGCTTTATATTTTGTATCAACACACTTCCAATAGACCTTACATCCATATTTTCTTTCTTGCTTATAAATAAACTTAGAGTCGTCTACGAGCTTATCACAACCTCTGCTACTTTTAATAGTGTACGGCATCGTAAGGGTTTAAGTTTCAACTTTTAAAGAAAAATAATGTACATAATTCTTTCCACTATATGCACAAGGCCTGAAATTTAGTGAGGGAGGACAATCGATTAGATCGACACCAGTACGCAACTGGTAGTTAACTTATCGACCCCGAAAAGATGAAAGGCAAAGTCGACTTCGGCGGAATTTGAACTCAGAATATAGCAGCAGACGAAATACCGCTAAGTATTTCTCCGGCGTGCTAACGATTCTGCCAGCTCGCCACCTTAAATTAGTGTCAATAATGTAAACGGACTAGGGAACCTCTCACAACAAGCTTTTTACTTTTGAATTTTCAAGTTATTTTTAAAGTTTGTTATTTTTAAATAAATGCTCTGCTTTTAAATTCTCATTTTAGCAATTAATGATGCAGTTTCAAATTTATACGACCTTTTTGTTTTTTAATCATCGTTTCAGCAATTACCGAAAATGAATGCCGTAAATACTATTCCTTTATCTACCTTCTTTAATTAACGACGCAATTTCAAGTTTCTAAGCTTTACGGCAAAATGTCCTTGCAGCGAAATTGTCTTGCGGCGAATAGTCCTACGGGCAATTTGTTTCGAGCAAATTGCCCGGTCACCAGAATATCAAAAGAGAGCAGCAATTTCGAACTCCCACTTTTATCAAGAGCCAGTCATAAATGAATGGCCATTAAAATGGTTATAATACTGGTAATGCCCCAGCATGACAACAGATTTTGGGCTGAAATGCATAAAAGAATAAAAGAATGTGTGTACGTGCGAGCACGCGTGTATTTCAAATGTTTATTGAATAAAATATATTTGTTCGCGATTTCAAGCCATAGATAGAGAGGACGAAGCTATTAAATCTACAAAGCACTTACTTTAGATATTAAAAACAATGTCCGAACGCTATTAGAACTAATTTTCCACAGGCAATAAAATCCTGTTCACTGCTTAAAGAGCAAATACATGATTTTTTCTGTTTGCTTTTCAAACAATAGTACAGTCATTATTAAATGATATTATCCATAGTCATTTTCTCCACAATATAGACTCTCTCGAATCGCCTCTATTCTCAAGATTTTCTTGTACGTCTTACTACATAAAGAGGGAATGATTACATTGGGCTGCATTTCATCATAGGTTTGTTTGATAAGGCCTAATCTGGTGAAAATCAACAACCACAATATGTAGCACCTTATTTCCTTGTAACTTGTCGATTCTAGAGGAACGTGCATTATAGGAATTTTACAAACCATCCGAAAATGTTAAATTTGAAGCTGTAAATATTCCAATTAAACCATTACAAGTCAAGAAGTACGGAGGCGATTCGAGAGTCTGCATTAGGGAGAGAAGAACTATGGATAATAGTTAGAATGGGGTCTCGGAGAAACCACGTAGGCAACAGAGGTGCTAGGATGAGTGGATCGCAAGATATTAGTGGAGATGTAAAATACCATCCTGATCCGAGGAAACTACACCACTAATACGATCTGGTTTTTGCACATAAATTGAACAGAGCACTTAAAAACACGTACATTAAAGGAACAAAAGCATATTGTGAACTACAGGAACAACTAATTAATATTTTTTTCTACCAATTTTGCCATGCAACAGTTCTTATATAAGTCACGAGCCGACTATCAGCAGTCAATCAGAGTTTGGTCAGTGGCTGTTATGAACTAATTACTTCTATTAAGGATGAAAGTCAAAGTCGACCTCGAAAGGAATTTGAACTCAGAACGTAAAGACATCGACGATATACTGCTAAGCATTTTGCCCATCAAGCTAACGTTTCTTATTTCTTTATTCCCCACAAGGATCTAAAAATAGAGGGGACAAACAAGGACAGACAAACGGATTAAGTCGATTACATCGACCCCAGTTCGTAACTGGTACTTAATTTATCGACCCCGAAAGGGATAAAAGGCAAAGTCAACGTCGGTGGAATTTGAACTCAGAACGTAAAGACAGACGAAATACTGCTAAGCATTTCGCCCGGTATGCTAACGTTTCTGCCAGCTCGCCGCCTTGGTCCAACTAAATTATTATTGAAGATATTGTTAAAAGTAGCGTACTGATATAAAGATGTAGACGGGGAATATGAAATTCATTGCATATTTAGGTTCTTAGACAAACTAAAATGTCGATTAAAATAAAAGGGGCTTGTGTCTTCGAACCAAAAGAATGTGTTGCCATAACCACTGAAAAAAATATAGTATTTTAGAAATGACTGGTAAAATACTTCCGAATTTCCTACATCATGCGGACGTTATAGCTTTTAAAGGCATGAAGCTTATATAAATAATTATACCAATCTCTAGTGCAAGGGATTATATTCTTTAAAAAGATGCTCCTTCCTTTCCTCAGCTTTATATTCTTTCTGCACTCTGAAATATATTGGTCGACAGACTGCTTGATAATTCAGAATGTAAGTACGAAAATGTAGAAGATAAAGTAGAAGATAAAAATATAGAATGTAGTTTTAACTTGGCATTTTATACGATGCAAACAAAAAGCCCACAAGTTATAAGTCACATTGACCATTGTTTATTTTCTGAAATTCAGTACTGTAAATCAGTCAAGCAATAAATATATTTGATTGGCAGCTCACACTCTAAATCAATATAAAGGAGAAGCAAAAGTTCAAAGATTTGTGAAAGAAATTGATTTGAAATGGAAATAAAAAAGCATTTCCCCGCTATGGAGTATTAGTCAATATTTTATCAATGTTAGAATATAAAATATTTTCAGAAAAGAAAATAACTCTTACAACAATAGTTGTAATCTTAAAATCCACTGGGGCCCTACGCATTGCTCTTTTATATAAATAATATCAGTAAAATGCATGCCAATAGTTTAACATTTATTGCTCTGAGTCGCCTTTGTTGTAGAATTTTGAAACGATTCATACAAGGAAGACATAGTATAATGGACAGAGAGTTTTAAAGAATAAACTGAAGGTTGTAAGCAAGGCAAGACTAAATATCAAATGTAGAAAACCTGTTGTGTCCTTTCTTAATTGAGTCTGTAGCTGTAATATTATGTGGAATAACAGCGGTAGATGTTGTAGTGGCAGCAACAACTTTAACAGCAGCAATAAAACAGTAGCAAGCAGCATTCACTCTCGTAACAAGTGAAACTGTCGCCGAAAAAATAATGAATATATCAGAATTATTGCCGATGGGAAAGAAAGATCGAATAACATATATTTTCAATTGACAATCTTTTATCTTTTGGGAGTGGAGATGTCAAATTCGCTTTATCGAAAATAGCATTTAAGTCTCCCTAGAATTAGTAACATCACTTCGATGGAATATTCTCTTAAAAACTAATTTGGTTTTTGTGGTTTTATTTCAATGTTAATAAAAAAACATATAAACGGAAGAAAATGTACAGGTAGAGCATTATATTTTTTACGTTATTAATATATTGTTCAGAAAAAATATATGGAAAGTATTTTTTAAAAATTCTTTCGTTCCTAACGTGCACTGCTAATGATATTAATATGACAAATTATTAATACTTGCTTTCGATAATAACTGATGAACGTTTTAAACCTACGTGCAATTAATACATCACTTCCCGATGCATTCATATGGAATACATAAGGATCAAAATTTAAGAATATTAAGTCGTTTTCTTTACGGATATATTACATTGAATTCTTTCTGGCAAATATTACTCGACAGAGACATTCAAACATTATTGTGCGTGTTACATACACACACACACACACACACACACACACACACACACACACACACACACACACACACACACACACACACACTCGTATATATATATATATATATATATACGAGTGTGTGTGTGTGTGCATAACATATATAACAAACTATTTCGACTCTATTATATAACGCAAGTGAAATTGTACAGGTGGTTCTACACAGAAATGCATACAGAGCAGTTATTAATTTAAACAAGTAATCCCATGTTTAGATACTAAGTTGCAGTTTTACAGGATTAAACATTACACTCTACGATAACGAAGATTCTCATGGGCATAAATTATTTACTACATCCGATTTTCTTAACTTGATCATCTAACGTTTATCACAATTCACGCATATATTATTATCATTTTGAATCATCATTTGCAAAGCTGGCCGTTATCTTGAATAATGTTTTAAACTAGTACATCTCCAATGTCGCACAAATTTCGCTGTATTTGCGCAATTTATTGGCAATGAAATATCATGCCTCATACAATAATTTTGCAAAATTCTAATTGCACTGATAATTTCTTCTTCTTCTTCTTCTTCTTCTTCTTCTTCTTCTTCTTCTTCTTCTTCTTCTTCTTCTTCTTCTTCTTCTTCTTCTTCTTCTTCTTCTTCTTCTTCTTCTTCTTCTTCTTCTTCTTCTTCTTCTTCTTCTTCTTCTTCTTCTTCTTCTTCTTCTTCTTCTTCTTCGTCGTCGTCGTCGTCGTCGTCGTTGCCGTTGACTTCTTCTCCACTTCCTCATCCTCCACCTCTTCTTTTTCGTTCTACTTCTTCATCTTACACTCCTTTTATTATTGTTTTGCTTGCAAGTAAAACACGTTCTTTTGAAGCTCATAAGTTGCTACTGAATGTTGTTTTGTACCATTTCATTAAGAATCTAACCACCATGAGATAAAACTATTTAGCTTTGAGAAATTGTTATCACTTTCAGGTTGAATTATGAAGCTTTTTAATAGCTAAGTTGAATATTATCTGGTTCATCAGCCAATATATTACTAATTTCTCACTGCTACCTGTTAATAGAGAATGTTCAAACAACAATTGAAAACTCATCAACAACGACGACGAAAGCAACACAAATACAAAAAGAAAGAAAAAACATGTGAAAGTATTACTACCACTGTCATAACCAGTTCTGAATGAAACAACACAAACAAAATTGAGCATCGAAAACAGAAGAGAGCAGAACAAAATTGTTAATTCAAAGCACCTGAAAATTTTAACTTCACCGGCACCATCACCACCACTTAATCGGGGAATGCCATCAACCAGGCTTGCCAAAACCAGCGCAGAGCGACCAAAGTTTTCTGCGCATATTCTTTCAGTGCCAGAGCATTGGTGCCTTGAGGGGTTGTCAGACACCTAGTGAAGCGTGTGTGATGGATGTTCTATCTGCCCAAACTATCGTGAAGATAATCCCCCCGCCTTCCTTTCTTGGCGAAACATGTGGTGTAGTAGACAGGGTTGAAAGGGATGAATTGAGAGACCTTCCTATTTAGTCAAGCCTTCATCAGCAAAGGAAAATAAGAACGGAGTGGGAAGTGCTTTCTAGAAATTTGTTTAAAAAGGTGTGTGGAGTAGCAAGTTAGTGTGAATGCGACGGTCCTGTTCTGGGCACGCGTCAGGAGATTGAGGCAAGAGGATGAGGAGGGTCCACTTGTCCTAGTGTTGAAGATGACTGTCTATTTGCGGGTTTTCCCCACAAACACTTTAGTCACCCGATTTGGGGTGGGGGCACTATTCATTTAAAATTTGTTGTTTTAACTCATAGTCTTTCTCTTAAATTTGCTGTCCCGTACAAATTCCTCTGTGCGCTCTGTTTTTTTGTAGTTTGTACTAATGTATTTTCCACCTCTTTCTGTTAAAATAAGAAACAATTAGAATTAGAATTGTCATTGTTGTACATTTCACTTCTTTCGGCAAATTCTGTAAGACCAGTAAACCACCTGTTGTCAAGGGTTTCACATGGTTATTTTCTTCATTGCCCACATTCGTGTAATCTCATCTAGTAGTGGTTTGTATTTCTCGATCTTTTCTAGTTCTTTATCATCTAATCGTACATCCTCAGACATGGCAATATCTATTATTTTGGTTGCCTTCACAAGTTACTAGGTTGTGGCGGAGAATAGCCAAAAGTAAGAGTCAAGTGAGAACCATTGTCCCTGTTCTTTCTTAAGAATGTTGCTGTCGGAAACTAAGATAGTGATGAATAATTACAATTTAGACAACATCATCAAATTCATCCAAGCTCTGTATGAAAACTTAAGCGGTGCAGTTCTTCTCCTGAGCAGCAGCATCGGATAATTTTTCAGGACAGCAGTGGGGGATTCGATAAGTATGCTTCCTCTGTCCGGTATTTTTAAATATCTTGGAAACCATCTTGCAGGAGACACCTTAAGACCTCCGCTTCTCTGATAATATTTTCCAGTTAGGAAACAATGAAATTGAACTAGAGAAGTTCACCACCCGACTGGAAAAAGCATCAAGAGCAAACGGGATGGAGTTCGGTCCAGAAAAGAGCAAGAAACTGGTTCATAGTAACAACCAAACCACAGCAACCAACATAATGCTAAACAGAGAGAGACTTGATGAAATGAATATGTGAAAGTACCTAGAATCCACTCTGTCAGTGGACGGCATATCTCAAGGTAACAATAAAACTTAATTTAGCCTCTGCTGCCATGACGAAGATGAACACTATGTGGATAAACAATTTCATTAGTTCTCCAAGAAAACTCAAGTGTGCAAGTCCCTGGTGACTTCGATCCTTCTGTATGGATGTGAGAGCTGGGATTCTTACAGCTGACATGGAGCGAAGACTGTAGGCAATTGAACATAAGTGCTTCAGAAGGTTGCTACACATCTCATACAGAGAGCACAAACTGAACAGGAAGCAAGTCAACAAATACACTGACAGATAATATCCTTTGCGGAGGTAAAAGGACGAAAGCTTGCCTGCTACAGTCATTTATCCCGCCACAACACCCGTCCAAAAACATTCTTCAGGACACAGTTGAGGGAGACCGAAAGCCAAGTATACAGAGAAAATCCTAGTTTGAAAATATGAAAGGCTGGATAGCTGACAACACATGACAGACTACAGAGACCAGTGGCGAGGGCTGACTACGAAACCGTCTAGAGTGGCACGCCAATGACTGGCTGCAGCAGTTAAGGGATCATGATGATGATGAACTCAGTAATGCAGCTCTCATTGCTCCTTTGTTGTGTTTAGTTTTGCTTTATTTGGGCGCTAGCACTAAAAGGCATGTCCTTTTGAAGAGATATTAGTTTTTAATACGCTCAGAATTACACGGCTTGTTTGCAGCGTTATTGCTATAAAAATGCACAAGGAAAGTCATTCTATTGGTTGTCAGATAAATTCGTTCTTTTTTTCCCATTCATTGTAATAATGTCGAGTGCTACGTGAAATAGGACGTACAATACTTTGTATCTTAGTATTTTTTCTATACTTCTTGTATACTACCCCTATAAATTTGTTTATTGTTTTAAAATTTGAATAATTGTTACCTCTTTTCTGATATATGATGGTGAAGATAATGCCAGTTAAAGAAGTGAATTTATCTGACAACCCAATATCTTCGGTATATGTGGCTTTCATCATGATTGTGGACATAACTTAAATGCTATAGTAATTACTTTTGATCATGCCTCTGATTATATCATATATTGGTACAGTTTTGTTATATTTACAATGTTTGCGTCAGCATATGAAAGAAATAAAAGAAATTAACTCATGATTGCAAAACAGATCATACGGAACGACTCTACCATGTAATACCAGTTGACATTAAGCATATATGTACGACAGCAATGTGTTATGAGGAAAATATAGACTACATAACACACACACACACACATGAAAATATGCCGTAATTAAATAGGAAAATTAAAAACATACTTTAAACACAGTCAAAACAAAAGGAATTAAACTTAAAAATAAATCTAACAACCGTATTCATATAGTAAATGAAATATGTCCATACATATATAAGTAAAAAACACAAGGTTATGATTAATCCGATTATATCATAATTATGAATGAATAATTTATATGTACTCTATGGTAGAACTCTCGTTATCTAAACTGTTTACATAAATATGAATAATAAAACAGCTACAAGCAAGCTAATATACACGCACACTTCTTAAACACAGGAAACAGACTCCATTGCAATTGATCCAATAAAATAGTTCCAGTTACATGACACCTGTGTCTCTCTTCATATATGCATGTGTGTGTATATATATATATATATATATATATATATATATATATATATATATATATATACATACATACATACATACATACATACATACATACGTACATACGTACATAAAAAAATAACAGATGATGGATAAATGTCAGTTCATTACAACTGTTTCTTACGCATTTTTTTTTTTATTTGATGAGTGAGTACATTACGTTATAGTTAAAACACCGTATTTTTCAGATGATCCATATAATTTCAATACAATAGAAGAACAATCTATGCGCGGTGGGAACGCGTCTTTATGCCAGCCGAAGCTGGCCGTGAACGGAAGAGAGTAGAACCATTAAAGAGGTGGAATTGTATTAGGAATTTACTAAGTGAACAGGGGTGAGATGAGATTTATGGCCACCGACCTAGCTAGTGGTCGGTGAGGATGTAAGTTGAAGACAATTAAGTGGTTCGTTATGAACAACTTAAGATGAAGTGTAGGTAATAATATATGTTTTTCTTTAATGTGTTTTACTTTTATTCGTTTTATCCCCATGGGGTTTGATAGATGAATAGCTAAATGTGAAATCGAGACAAAGGAAATTGAGGCAATTAATTATAGATATGGGGGAAGCATATCCTTGTTAAAGATTAATTTCGAAGAGAGCCGGGGAGAGATATCGTTCAGAATTTAGAGTAGACCAGAAGATAGTGGTTATGGAGGGAGGGTGATTTGAACTTAGATGGAAAGGAATATAAGCTAGGAGGTTAAATATAAATTCAAATGCAATATAGTGATATTCAAATATGTTTGTGAGAAGAAGCGGTATGTACCTGAAATAGAATTGTTCTTATTAAATTTTTAAGTATTGTGTACGGAAGAAAACGGGTAGTTTTATTAGTGTACCACCCCTTCATTTACATTATAGAGATCGAATAATAGAAAATATGAAAACTATATCACCTAATAAGAGAAAAATAGACAGAGTACCAGTTATCTATTAGTTAACTTGTTAGTTTGCTTAATGGTTGCCGCTAATTTGAATGTGTACATAGCTATTATGTACGTTAAAAGTGGTTGTATACCACGAGCACAATAGTCATTGGTAAATTGGTTCAGATGATATGTTCCTTCTTTATCATGTGCTACACAAATCATAGTTACTCGGTATAAAGGTTACTTATGGAAGTGGGAAATCTCACTGGAATATATAGGCTACAATTTTATAGTTTAGATACGATCAGATATCGCAAATCAATAATACTAGGTAAGACTAATTATAAGAGTCGGTCCTTCAGTTATCACATACTACACAAATAATTATCAGGGTATAAAGAGTAATTAGGGATGGAATTAGCTAGAGAATGAGAACAGAGAACACTCATCGGAGGGTCATGGAAATCCTTGTACCATCAGGCCTACGTATGAGCAAAGTTGTGAGATTGAGGTTGTTTTACCATTGGCTACAAACTAAATATAGTTCATGTGTTGCTTTTAAAATATTTAAAGGAACGGATTACTTGATGGATACATGAAAGACGAAGGTACAATTTGTTATTAATTAAATTTTCACTTCATTCGCTTTAAAATTTCGTACAGCTCCACACAACATAGTCTACATCTGTGTCTACTGCTACAGTATGGTTTTGTGACCCTAACTATATCCCATTTCAACTCAAATCTAATGCCAACATCTTTGAGTTTCCAGATCTTCGTGACTAAAGAAGTTCTGCCTGCCCTATGTCTTAATTTGAAGGATGATAAATGGTTGCGTAAGCGCTGCTTCAGATTTATGGAGCAGCCCATATAACCATTAGTATTCGTGTCAGTAACCACATTTTACCTGTAAACTACATTTTCGACCATAAATTGACAGGAAATCGGACATGGTTTTTTTTATCCAAACAGTTGTATGGTTGTTTGGCTCGGACATTATTGTTATTACGAGTGGGCCATCCTGTAATACTATATCCTATGGGATCGAGGGTCTGAGAATCATTAATGTTTATGTAACAAATACTAGGGCTAATGAGACTGTTATTAAGGCACTTATCATTACTACTACTTGCTGAGCGGAGGACTGGCGGTTATTATCAGGGTCATAAAGGATTATGTCAGTATATTCCGTAATAGATGGTTTGGGGACTAGTGGTACAGCAGATTGGCTGCCGACACTACTATTAGTTCATTTACCGTATCTATAGCAGGAGGCGACATTATTGGCTTCAATTAAGGGCAGTGGAAGGAAGGTGAGGGTGGAAGAGTGTGATAGATTGAGAAATTCGGCTGCTGTCCGAATCATTAATACTGCTAATATTCGCTCAGTAGGGGTATTAGTATGCCTAGTATAAGTATCTATTAAATTTGCTTAGTGGTTAGGGTATTCGGCTCGCGATTGTAGGGTCACGATTCCAGAGTTCGATTCACGGCGGTGTGTTGTGTGTCCTTGAGCAAGACACTTTATTTCACGTTGCTGCAGCCCACTCAGCTGACAAAAATGTGTAGTACCTGTATTTCAAGAGGCCAGCCTTGTCACACTTTCTGTCACGCTGAATCTCCCTCAGAAGTATGTGAAGGGGTGCGCGTGTTTGTGGAGTGCTCAGCCACTTGCACGTTAATCTCACGAGCAAGTTGTTCCGTTGATCAGATCAACTGGAACCCTTGTCGTTGACGGGTGCCAGTCAATTAAGTTGGTGGTGCTATCACAATTATTATTATTGTTGGTATTATTAGTTGGTGCAGTGCTATTACGGATATTATTACCAATGGTCCGAGTCATGGTTATGTATTTTTGTATTGTTTAGGCCAGCTAAATCTAGATTGGGAAGAGTTGAATAGGAAATCCTAACATTTTCACAGAACAAACAGTCATATTTATGTGGCGGAAGGAAGTTCTTTAATATACTAAATAATTTACTGCATTATTTAGTACATATTACGTAATTGAAAGACGGATTATACGATATTACGTCACCATGATGCTAAACTTTATCAGCTAGAAATAGCAACCTAAATTATTTTCAGTTAGATCACAAGGCTGGATGTTCAAGAACCAAATGAACGGCAGATTTTCATTCCTGGAATCATCATGATTCCAAAATATGTCTATGTAGAGCAAATGTACATTGAGATTCAGGGATCCCAGACCGACAGAATTTCGTTTTTAAGTTGGTGGTATATATATATATATATATATATATATATATATATATATATATATATATAGAGAGAGAGAGAGAGAGAGAGAGAGAGAGAAAGAAAGAGAGAGTAATAGATCGATAGATAGATACACAGAGTTATATATATATATGTATGTATATGTATATTTATTTGTTGCTATATATATCATCACCATATATATTTACATACAAATACACACATACTTTTAGAGATGTGTGTCTGTGTTTTTGTGTGTATGTGTGTGGGTGCGTGCGTGTATATTCGGTTTCCTATAGTGTGATATCTCTGTGCATGTGCATTAGGTCATACTTGTCATTACGTAGAGACTCAGATATCAACAATAATTGTGAGATAATTGCTTGGATATCTTTTCAGCGACGACATGGAAAACAAGTATCCCCTAATTGAAATATTATCCCGAAGTCAATAACTTATCACAAATAGCCACTGGATTGAATTTGATTGATAATCGTCTTGATTTTGTCTATTTCGATGATTTTTCTATTTGATAAATTTTCGTTTACATTTTTTGTATCGATACAGATCGAGACATATCTCGGAATACGAAAGATTTTTTTCTTTTTTCATATCTTGAATCTGTATTTTGACAGGCACAGTGAAATGTATGGTAGTCATGTTATAGTTGAGAACTGATATTTTCTTTACATATCCTTTTTTTTTTCTATGCAAGGACTACAGTACATTTGATTATTCCATTTTATAGATGCTATCATACTTGCTAGTATACTCTCCACTTTCTATGTATGTTATTTTCTTTTTTTTTTATCTTGTGCAAACCGAATGTTGCATGAAAGTCACTATATATTCACATGTGTGACAGATCTTCGTTATGATGGCTTTGTGATAACGCCAGGTGTAGAAGTATTGATTATGAAATACTGCTATCAACACTTCAAATTCTATTTTGAATTATCTGCAAGCCAACAACAGTTGGATGCTGGCAATATCACAATGAAAAGTATTAATCTCTGTTGGCTGTTTTCCATCAAGTAGTTTATTTATCACCCATTTTGCAGATCTTTTTATGCTATTCCTTATAAGTTTTAGATGTTGGTGTGATGCTTTCTTTCTATGATCTTTGTATATTCATTTTGTGGTACATCTTTCACTTTTATCACGGCTCAAAATCATGTTTCTTTTTTGCAAGCTCATGTTCTTGGTTCATTGTTGTATACAAATTACAGCAGATTTAGAAATCCACGTTGAATATTTGCTTTCTTATAAAGTATCTTCCCGCCCAATTTTGAATTGTCCGTAATAAGTCTTCGTTGTATTTTATTTATGTTACGCTGTTGCAATTCTTGTTCGCCATACATTTTCATGTACGATCTTTGATACAACTGCTTCAACCTTTTTCTCTGTTCTGAACTACGTCATTTCTTTGTAAATGAAACTTTATTTTACATATTTGTTTGCATACTTATTAAACAGTTAGTTGCTATATACAGAAGCATTCCTGTATTTAACCTCTGGCAATATTTGCAATCCAATTCTGCTGTTTTGCAATTAATTGTACTTGTGCCAATATGTTCCCTTCCAAATCTCTTTATATACGAAACCCATGTTCAACTGACTTCAAGCACACGTTCCGTATATCGACAAAAATATTCTAATCTAGGTTTTAGATTTTTACATTCTTACTAACCCATAAATACTGACATTGTTTAAAATTTGTATTTGTGTTTAGTTCGATTCTTAGAACAAATTTAAATAACAACACTTTTGTGTGTTTCATTGTTTATGCTAAATTTTACTTCTAACAATTACATATATCTGCTTGTTCCTTTTTTCTTGTTTCTTGTTTCAAACATTTCTTAATCAAAGTTATTTGCCTCTTTTTATAGTTTAACCTGTGGCTTTGGTACATTTTCTTATCCTAAATATCATATTAATATCTACGCTGCAGTTGATTTTATTTTTTCATGATTTAATACGTCCGTCTGGAATATGATTCTATTGTATATCGGTTACATTTTGTTCTATTTTCTCCTAATACTTTCTTCAATATTTCTCTCTTGTATTTGATGAATCCTACCATTCTTGGCAATTTCTTAGTAGATGCCTAAAGGTTTGATAATTCTGTCATGGGATACAATGTAAAAACAATTTCCTACGATATATACACATTAGCAATGTATTTGAGTTTCTCTTCGTACACTGTTTGAGAGCTATTCTGTTAACAAGTAATTGGTACATGCATACATAGGTTTTAGTTTACCTCCACCATCTTCACAACTAAAAGCAAAGGATTTGATTATAGATAAGTTTAAATTGCCTTTCACATTATCTATATCCTTCTAACGCTTTCTATTCTGAGTTCAAATCCAGCTAAGGTAAGCTTTGCCTTTCATCTTTAAAGGTCGAGAAAATAAAGCACCTGTCAAGTGCAAATCTTCATCTCTTTAAATTTGCTGGTCTTGTGCCAAAATAGAAATAAGTTTTTTACATTGTTGGAAATCTAGGAATGGAATTATAATTCCTAGTTTTACCTGATTTATTTTGAGTTGGTACATATATTATAAATTTGGGGTATTTTTTATATTGTTGATGTTTAGCTCCGTGTCATCTCTGAACAGACGTACAAATAAAAGCATTTCAATCGTTACGGGAACGTCAGGCAAAACGCTCAGCAGAATTTCTCCCGTCTTCACATTCTGTGTTCACATTCCGTGGCGGTCGACTTTTGCTTACATTATATAACATGATAGAAGAGGTACCTTTTGAACAATACTGCCGATGTAATGGATTTAATTTCTCCCACAAAATGGCAGGCTTTGTGCCAAAATTTTAAACCCAATATTTCAGTTAAATTCTCAGGCAGTTTTATTTCGAAATATTTTGCTTGTTTCTAATTTCCACGTTTGTTTTCCCTTTAGGAAACTTGATGTATATATATATACATATATATGTGTGTGTGTGTGTGTGTGTGTGTGTGTGTGTGTGTGTGTGTATTTATGTGCTTTTCTGAGTGTATCCGGCTGATGAGGCAAAGCATTTCTTATGCAGGGCCAGAAATCCGGGATCTGGAATTATTCAGTAATTTTTGGTGGTTTATTTTGTCTCTTCAACTTCTCTTCTGGTGTTATATGAACATTTGTTGTGGTTTTAGAGTCAAACTTTGACTGCTATTTTCAGTGTGGTGGTGTCTCTTAGATACCCTAAATTATAATTTAAAATAATTATTATCTTTGATGGTTTTTATTCCCATACCGGTCACTTGATAAAATTGATGTTTTAAATATTGATCTTATCGTCATTTATATATATATGTATATATATATATATATATATATATATATATATATATATATATATATATATATATATATATATATATATATATATATATATATATATATATATATATATACATATATAATAATAATAATAATAATAATAATAATAATAATAATAATAATAATAATAATAATAATAATAATAATAATAATAATTTAATGCGATAGTGAATTTTCATCGATAAGTTCATGAACCTTGGTTCTTTTCCCTAAAACTATATATATATATATATAGCCTGATAGACCCTGCTATGTCAAGATGGACTTATATATTCTTCCTCTGCTCTCTCCCACTTGGTTTTAATATGTTGCCACATTTGTAATATGTCTTTTTTTCTACATTTTTTCGTGCAGCTGAAGATTGCTCTTCATATTGCATTTAAGGTAATGCTCACATTACTTAAATAAATTGAAGTAGCATGAAACGTGCGTACTGCAATCACTTTTGAAATCCGTGTTGCTTATTATTTGATATATATATATATATATATATATATATATATATATATATATATATATATATATATATATTATCATTGTTATTATTATTATTATTATTATTATTAGTAGTAGTAGTAGTAGTAGTAGTAGTAGTAGTAGTAGTAGTAGTAGTAGTAGTAGTTGTAGTAGTAGTAGTAGTAGTAGTAGTAGTAGTAGTAGTAGTAGTAGTAGTAGTAGTGCAGATTTGTCGGAATATAATTCGTTGCAATATTTGTCTTAACCTTTACGTTCCAAGCTCAAATTTCGTCAAACAAAACTAACTTGTATTCCTACGAGGATGATGCATTTGAAATGTTTGTATGTCGAGAGAATTATTGAAATGTCTGATAGAATAATCTGTTTCGTGTTGTACCATCATTGTATATTTACAGTAGTAATACTAATGGACTGAAATTCACATTCCAGCATTCCAGGTTTCTAAAAATTATATATCAGTCATAAAGTTATATATTGATGTAGTTGTCTACATCCTGTTCATCTCGAGATTGCACCAATAAACTAAATCTTTATTGTTGCTTGCTCTTCGGTGTGATGTTAGATTACGCGGCTTACTGTTTGTTTAAGATCGTGTATACATGAACATTTTACTGTTGCACTTGTTTGTTGTGAAAGGTTTTATAGTATTAAGTACAATGTACAATATAGAATGGAAGAATTTTGTTACCGGATTTGAATATCTTACGTCGAATAGGTGGTTTGATCCTGTAGATCGATATAATTATTGTGCGTAAAGTTAATGTCTTTGTGTAGCCTGTTTCGGTCACCCTTGATCTACCAGACACAAAATGCAAGAATATTTCAGCCTGAAAATCTCTTTTTTCTCTTTGAGTATACGGACAGGCATAATCATCTGGTTAAGTGGATTTTGTGCAACCAACCTTAATGCTCCTCATGTAATAGAATTGTATGATACCATGGGAAAATATATTCTACTCTAGCCCTGCGTTGTTCAATAGCATATGTGAGTAGAATAATTTGCAAGATGGCATATTTTGTCGTACGTTCGGCACTTACACGCACACATTACATATACAAAGACACATACATACACACATACATACACATACACACACACATATGTATGCATGTCTGTAGGCATGTAGCCATATCTATGTACGTGTATATGTCTATGCATAAGACAAAAATTATACAACAAACAGACACATGCATGCAACACACGTACATAGCAAGGGGTAAAAGCATACACAAGAGAATCAGAGTTCTTGCATAACTACAAAACAGCTACTTAAGCACGCAATGTATATATATGTATATATATATATATATATATATATATATATATATATATATATATATATATATATATATATATATATATATATATATATATATATATATATATATATATATATATATGCAGTACTCTTACAGCACAGTAGACA
The DNA here is from genome assembly GCF_046866305.1 of Octopus bimaculoides. Lineage (NCBI taxonomy): Eukaryota > Metazoa > Mollusca > Cephalopoda > Octopoda > Octopodidae > Octopus > Octopus bimaculoides. Next base: position 154,945,147 of record NC_142929.1, on the reverse strand, counting down.
TATTCGAAACTCAAAACCAATATGCACCACCATACAATCAACGCTGAACACATCTACAAATACACACACACATCAAAACCTATCCACTTTATATCTGCCTTTTATGTTCTGAACTGGCTATCCCATTTTTGAGTCCCATCTTTCTTCCAGTCTCTGCTCATTTGAATATGGCATAGCTTTCAGATTCCCACCCGCATTTCCACTTCTTTTCCATATATTATATTTTTTCTATTATTCTTTCTGTATTGCTCTTTCTTTTCCAAATGTCTCATCTATATCTTTAATTTGTAATAAAGGGTTACGCTTGAAATGTTAGCACGTTTGCATTTCACACCTGGTAAGCGAGACGGAACTTAAAACAACTCTTTTATTGTTCGTTATTTTTCTCATCTTTCGTGCTGTCGGTATTTATTGTCTTCTCTGTAAACACACACACATATGTGTGTGTGTATAACTGTGTGTGAGTGTGTGTGTGTGTGTGTGTGTGTGTGTGTGTGTGCGCGTGCGTGCGTGCGTGTGCGTGTGTGTGTGTGTAAAAATATAGTTAATTGTGCATTCGTGAATTAGCGGTAGATAAAATAAGTCTCGAATTGAAGTTAGTACTATGATCAATGCGATCGCCTGGAAGCCATAAGTATCCCAGAAGCTGTAACAATTGTATATAGAAAAAAATTTAGAACTTCATTATCAAATAGATATTGAGCTTGATTTTGTCTTTTGTCATATTTTAAAACTAATTTTATGGCTTATGTCTTTCCAAACGTTTTCCAGCATTATAATTAGCTTCTAGTTTGTATACATTATTGTATTAATAAGAATAGTTTTGCTTGATTCCAAAGTGTTTTCATATTTGCAGACACAGAAAAAATAATCTCCTCATATTTTACAATGACACACACGTCCACGCGCGCTCACGCACACACACACACACACACACACATACACACACACACACACACACACACACACACACACACACACACACACACATACATAATGTATATAGATGTGATAAATGTAGGTGACTCTTCGCCTAAAGTAATGTATTTGAAATAATAAAGAACGCTCTACAGGTAAGATATAAATGTAGGAACAACATTACAAACGTAATTTACTGCCTTATACATAGACTATTGAACTGTATAAAAAAAGTACATAATATATTAGAATACTTTTTTATATCATTGCAAGAATCAATTATCCCGATTTCCTTTGCTTCCAATATGCCCCATTTTCATTTTCTCAATTTCTGATTTATTTTAATTTCTGAATTACTATACTTCCCATTATGTAACTCTAACCTACATCAAATTTAAAAATTACGCATATAATCATGAAGTAGCAAATTGCTCTGGAATTTGCAAAACAAGAAAATAATTTGAAAGATTAAAGACGAACGGTATTAACAGAATTTGCCGAACATATCTGACGTTACTGGGAACGAGGACGATAGTGCTATGACTCATTTTGTTCTCTGGAAAACTCTATTCAATTAATCATATATGGATGCTCAAAACGCATTAATACTTATATCCTACGATGTCACATTACAGCTACTAGATTCGCCTTTACCTTTATGAAAATGTCTGTATGCCTGTTCAAATGCATGCTTGTACTCATTGATATATCAATTATGATTATGAGCTGTTGCTACGAGGCTGTCTTAATGAAAAGAGAGAATTGTGAGCTTATTAGAAATTAGGCGCAAAATAAAGCTGACGACGAAAAAGAAAAAGAAAATGAAAAGAAATTGCTTTATTGAGTTTTCATGTTACTTTCTAGTGTCTTGCCGTAAAGGTTTTTTAAAAATGATGCCCATGTATGTAAGCGTATAAAAAGATTAGTCTATAATATTTTGGTTTAAGATCGAAGATCGATAGTCCTTTAAAGTATCAAATGTGACAGAAAGTATTTTGATGCAAATAGATTCAATTTATGAATTTATGGAAGACTGTCATTTAATGACATTAAGTTTATTGCTGCTTGTCAAGACAGATATGTATTGGTAGGGTTTTGTCTTGTATTGTTCGGAATACTTTAAATGTAAAATGTTGATAAAGTCATTAATTAATCAATTACGTTTACAATCATACCTGCGTAACCAATACCTTTTTGGCATCTGCTAAACGTCACAGAAACTGAGACAATAACTGAAGTCCTAAAGCACCTTCTGCTGAGTGACTATGCTTCTTGTGAATGGCAAATGCATTGCCGTGTTTAAAGGATTCTGTCCTAGAAATTCAAAATGTTCATTATTAATTTTTTTCCAAAATGTGGTATTGTCGAACTTTGTGCGTATAAACTAAGCTCATTTCAAAAGATCTTGGAGTACAGTGTGATTTCTGTATCCATGTTCGGGAAGCAAAAGAGCCTTTAGAAAACAAGCAACAGAAAAAAATCATACAAATCTATTCCCGTCCATATTCTATGCTTGTGAATACTTCATTAAGCAAAACCTTTCTTCACATTGTAAGAATCCAGTTTCATACCCCACATACATTTGGAAAAAGTTTTAATCGAAAGTAGTTTAAGATAAATTTACTCAGGTCACTCAAGTAAAATTTTAATAATTATGAAAATTTTTGAAATACCTATGTACAACTAATACAACAAGAACATGCATCTACCACTCCCAAGATATATTCCATATGAACAGAAACTGCCGGGGAAAAAATTGATACATATGCAAAAGCTGTCATGTGTAAAACTAACTAAAGCTGTATTGATTATATTGGTATGAGTACGATTGATTTAAGGATGTAGTCCATCAAAATTTTAAGCATTAATATTGAGATTTAACACACTCATACTTAAGCGCATGTGCATACACTAGTACGCACACATAGACACACATAAACTTACATGGACAAAAACACGCACATACACGGGCGCGCGCATATATGTAATTCACTATGAAGTATATCCAAAGATCGTGATGCTGCTACGTTCCTGTTTGTGTGTGTGTGTGTGTATGTGTGTGTGTGTGTGTGTGTGTGTGTGTGTGTGTGTGTGTGTGTGTGTGTGTGTGTGTGAGAGAGTGAGAGAGAGAGAGAGAGGGGACAAACGAAAGCAAAAGACACGAAACACGTTTAGCAGGAGTCACATATGTTTAAAACAATTGCGTTCGGCTCCATCCGATTTAAATTTCGCAGACTTCTTACAGAAACCTAGCTATCTAGGCTCAGCCTACCCATTGAAGAGGTACGCGAAGTCCAAGATAATTACAAGAAACTGGACAGCTAGTGGTTAAGTTGGGAGACGCGGTGTACTTCCAAGTGAGATTGGCATTCAAGCAAAACAATATACATAAGAAAGGAAAACTTGACTACGTGGGTGGACAAGAAGCGGGTGGCGCCTTCTGTCTGGCCGGTATTTGAAGAGACTTGGAGACCGACAGAAACATGACCGGCGAATGTGCGTGTGCCTGTGTGTGTGTGTGTGTGTGTGTGTGTGTGTGTGTGTGTGTGTGTGTGTGTGTGTGTGTGTGTGTGTGTTTGTGTGTGTAAGTATGTAGCAGATGAATGAGTTCGTGAATGCGGGTGTCTGACGTCCATGCCTGTGCGTCAACTATTCGAGTGTGGGCGCGTGTACGCACGTGCGTAATCTGACATGTGGGTGATGATTGGCATATGAGGGAGTGCTGATGTTATCAGCTCATTGATGCGTATATGCATGCTTGGTAGGGTATGCGTACCTATGGATTCGAATTCGTATGAACTTCGTGACTAATCACGTGGGTGAATATGTAGGTGTATTATATCTGACGGGGTTAGTAGATGTGTGTTTCTTATTGGTTGTATGAGTCTGTGTGCATACATTCACCGAATATCCTTAAGCATTCATACCCATACTCACATCCTAAAGACATTCGCGCATGCACGCGAATATATTAAGCACTAACGCTAATATATTGGCACACACACTCCCATACGTTTTATTTTACATTTAATAACGAAGAATATAAGATATATATATATATATATACATACAAGGATCTTTCCTTTAACTTCGAGGAAGAGGGGAAGAGGTGAGACGATATTATTGTAATGAACCACGAGTGCTAGACCGAATAATTTACGTAATATTTAGAAGGAATTTTGATACAAAATGTAAATAATGTATGGCGTCTAATTAGCATCTCATAAGAGGATTTTAAAAATAGATTCTTATAGAATGTACAAATTAGCCGTATATTAACTTACACCTCATTTTTGCTGATCCACTTTGAAAACTTTCTGCAATCCGAGAGCGCGATGCAAAGTCAACTATAAAACATCCATCTACATAACAAATACTTGGCTATTTTTGTTCATTGGATATTTTAGATATTATAAAATGAATGCATTAATGTATATCTATATGTATGAATCTATCTATCTACCAAATTTATATATCTATATATCTACGTATAAGTGTGTGGTGATGTGTGGTGAGTGTGTGTGGAGGGGGTGATGTGTGTGTGTGGTGGGGTGATGTGTGTGTGGTGGGGGGATGTGTGTGGTGTGTGTGTGTGTGTGTGTGTGTGTGTGTGTGTGTGTGTGTGTGTGTTGTAAATAAGATTTCTTAGAAATTAATACGAAATTGTTTATAATAGTTTATTGTCTTTTCCTTGTGCTTTCAAATCGTCAGAAGCTTTTTGACGTTTGTAGATATCCTTCGTTTATCAAGAAAATTTCTTTGAACTTTGTAAAATATAATTTGTTGGTATGTGTTGTCTAGATAAAATAACTTAATACATTGTTTAGGATTTGAGTTGGATTTCGAATAATAAAAATATCCTATAAGACAGAGGTAATATTTACAAAAACTGCTTTGCTATCTAGTACTGATATTATCACTGGATCCTCTCGTCGCTTCGACGAAGGAAACAGAGTTCAGCTGGACACATGTAACCAATTCCTGATAATAGTAATCAGTCAATAGCTGATCAGTCTTATGCATAATTCGCGGTGAGCAGTTGATTATAACCTTCAGCATGAATCTTTACAGTAAAGCGGATTGATACAAAATATGAAGAGTCGGGCAAAATTTCTCGCCATATTTAATTATCGTGTTTTAGTTTACGTGCTAATATCCCGGTATAGTTGACTTTCAAGCATGTGGGATCAATAAAATAAATTCCACTATTGTACTCGAGTAAAAATAGTCGTCTAATCGATCTCCCATGAAGCAAATATTCGTGGTTGCAAAATTATTTTGGTAGATATTTATTCAATGGTAGCATTTCTCGTTTAGAGATGAGTTGAATACAATAAGTAGTATAGGTGCACATATATAAATATATTTATATCATATTAAATCATATAACACGTATATATATATATATATATATATATATATATATATATATATATATATATATATATATATATATATATATATATATGTATATATATATATATATATATATATATATATATATATTCGAAACGCCGGTGTTAAAAGGGGGTAGCTGATGAAGGAGAATGTTCTCTATGTGG
>NC_142929.1:154892167-154934667 GCF_046866305.1 Octopus bimaculoides | reverse complement strand
TTTAGGCCAGCTGTGTCAAATTCTCTTATACACCAGATGTGCCATCAAAACTCTTGATTGGACCATGTCAGGTGGGGGAGAAGAGCCATGCAAGGAACGTGAAAATCACGGTGGTGCACCAGCATGACCGCAGCCACTTGGCTGAAACACATAAATAAATAAATAAAATAAATAAATAAATAAATATATATATATATATATATATATATATATAGGTATATATATATAGGCATGTTAATATATGCAAAGATATACCTGTGGGTGTTTGTGTGTGTATGTGTGTGTATGTGTAGTGTGTGTGTAGCGTACTATCATTCTGAATGAAAAAGAGTTCACATTAGCTTTCGTTAGATATCTCTTTAAGATTTTCAATAAACATCAACAACAAAATCAGCACCGTAATTAGTATGCGATCGTTTGTAAAGACTTTGAGCTGTTTCAATTTTTTTTTCCCCTTACACGAAATCAACAATATTTCTATAAAATCATCAGAGAAACGGATATCTGAAAACTTGCATTCAATGCCCTTAATGAAGCTGGTTTGTTGGATGAGTTCAAATTGACCATTCCATTGGATGTGCAACAGTAACAATAAAATAGTTTAAGAATATGGACGCCTAAAGCTGTCTGAACTATTTGAAGATTTGATCAATTGCAATGTTTTATGTTATGTTTTACTTCACAAACTGATCACAGGAAAGTATTCTTTCATCGAAAAAGATTTCAGTTCCTTTAAATTTGAAATAAAAAAAAGCGCAGAAAGAATAACAAGAAAATTAAAACTTTTTTTTTTTGTATTTTTACTATGAAAGGGTTAACTGAGAACTATTTTTGAATATACAACAGCTAAATTTAGATTCATAAAGAAGTTTTCATTCTTTGAAACATTAGCACATGCTGATCGCATAATGTACTATATGCATATATACAAAATATTTCATTTCGAAAAATTGTGCTTTAGTTATAAATTCTATTTATCTATTTGCAGTCAGTTTGGAAATGCAGTCAATATTTTTCAGCTTCAATTGTATATTATTAACACGATGTTTTTACCCTAGTTGTATCATGTTAGCTGGTAACAACTAGCAATAAAAATGCTGTTAGAAAACCTTAACTAAATAGCTCCATGTTCTCAGACAGATATTACATATCGTGTCTCCTCCATAAGAGCCGATATGTTTCTTGGTGATATGTCTAAATACGTCATTCTCTTATTACGTATAATATGAATGTGGCTTCTCTGTCAGAGACGGAGAAGTTTTTTAAACTCTATTTTTATTTTCTGGAATATAAAGTAATGACTTTTACACAATAAATGCTACGTTCCATATGTTCACATATAGGCTGTTGAAACAAAATAAAACAGCACCACATATTCGCCTATACACAAAGCCTAGTTATCCAACACCGACACTCTCTCTCTCTCTCACTCTCTCTCTCTCTCTCTCTCTCTCTCTTTCTCTCTCTCTCTCTCTCTCACTCTCTCTCTCTCTCTCTCTCTCTCTCTCTCTCTCTCTCTCTCTCCCCCTCTCTCTGTGTAATGCATTCGGTTAGGAAGTTATGGTATAAATCGCCGGAAGCTTCAATTGAAATCATTCTAGTCGAGACAACGTAAACTTTCTAACGCAGAGTACATGAACACTGACTTCATGACTGTATTATCGGTCAGTTTTCAGTTGATCATATAGACTTCTCTCATAGATGTTGTCTGCGTCGTTATAATATGATTAGGAAGGATTAAAATAAAGACGTTCTTTTCTGTATTTCTTGGTGTATTTTAAAGAAATATGATGGATCTTTCCTGTGCCGAAGTTTTAAATTTGTCACAATCCCTACACTTACTTGAAATTTATTTCGAAATTTTGCGTAGCTTTTGTTTACTTTAATATTTTCCATGTTGAGCAATTTGTAAAACATTCTTTCCTGGAAAGTGGTAAAGATGAATACGATTACACCAGTCCCAATAGCTGAAACAAAATATACTGGGGTTTTTTTTTTAATGAAATATTCGATCACTACAGAATGCGGATGATCATTATGTATCCCTTTGGTATAAGTCAAAAAGAGTTGTCACTAGTACATAAGTACTAATGTAAAAAGAACGTTGGTATTTACTTGAAGCGTCAAAAGTTAAATTTGACCTTTATAAGATTGTTCTCAGTATCTATGAGCACATTTACTGAGGCGAAGATAGCTCCCTGATACTTCCTCCTTTACAAAGCTGGAGCAATTCATATATTCAGTTATTTAGTTTGTCGATCTTTTGATAAAACTGTTTGAGGACAGCTTGAATATTGTGTAATAACAAATGACTAACTTTACTCATTGCGATTAGTATTTTGCACAAACAATGAATTTAAGTAAAACATAGAGTTGTCTAGATAGAGATTTTTGAAAGCAGCCCGGTAATCTTTTCTTCTAGCAAAAATTTATGAAGCTTTTTTATATTCTGGACCGGTTGTAGGGTATAATCGGGTGACTCACAATGCCTAACAACACACAATAGCAACTCTTCCAAGACACTGTAGCACTCCGATTCTACTAACCAAATTTCTACTAAGTAAAGTTCACAAACACGGCTTTAGACGATAAGTAGATTTAGTATAAAACACACGAGAGACGACCGTAGCAGGATTAGCACCAGATATTGAACGCAGAAAACGATAAAATGTTATAGAAATGTAACAAAACCAAATATAAACAAATGATCTCATTTATAAATAGCACGAAAATAAAATGCCCGAATAATCTTAAATATGATGATGCCAACAAAAGATATAAACTTTGCAGATAGACTGATGATGAAGGTTTTCCAGAAATTAATAAATAAGAAACAACTTTTTCAAAACTTTTGACAGTGATTCTAAAGTCCTACTGCTGAATTCTCATTTATTTTGCCATCTGCTCTGTTATGTTTCTTGCAGATGTGAGTAGAGCCCAGTGTCTTTACTGGGCAAGGAATTCCATATACGAATTCTCTTTTACAGTGAATACAGAACAGTTCCAAATGATCAGCATTGAAGAATTGTTTGTGTTGGAATGAAGTCCACCAAATGCTATATTCTCCATATACATCTAGCAAAAGAAGTAAATGAAGTCCGAATTTCATTAGATTAGTTTTTACGCAACAATTTTTGTTTCTTTACATATGTGAATCTGGCTATCTTTTCTAATTCCCAAACATTTTGATGTGTTGTGGCTTGCAGGGATTTCGCATCATATTGTGTGCGACATTTACTACATCATAACTACATTGGCATAAATGGATAAAGTGCATTCGGCAGACGCTCTGCAGCAGAGTAGTAGTTACACAATATCTTATTAATCATAGAAAGCATTCATTTTACATTGTATATTAATTTCCCCCATTGTTTTGCTTTATTTAAGGATTTATCCAAAGTAATTGTGATGTTATGAACAATCTGAATAATAATTTAATTAAATTTTGATTCGAATTATTTATGAAAATATTAAAGGGCGTTTATTACTCCATGTTCTTCACATGATATTAACAATACTGTAGCAATAATGCATGATGCAAAAAAAACGTTGGTATTTATTTGAAACGTCAAAAGTTGCTTAATTGAATATTACCACATCACAAACTTTACATAAAAGTCACTCAAATGTAAAATGCTAATCTCATGATTGTCATACCTGCAGTCATAGAATCAGAGAAAAGAGAAACTACTCGGTCATATAATCACTTAGTTGTAAATTCAAGTACTGATTTTTCTAAACAAATTTTCCAGCATAAGAAAAAAAAAAACAACATGAAAAATCAGGTTAAATAAAAGATAGCTTAGTAAAGCTTCATACCAGGATATTTTCATAATATAAACGCTACCTTGAAAAAGTGCAGTATAAGACACAACACTTTTATTAGATATTAGTTCACTTATTTGCTTATAACAGCTCTTCAAAGGGGATGACAGCGTCGATCCAGGACATTCATCCTCCTCCTTCACCTTCAGCGCATTCTATGGGAACAGACGTGGCTGACGAGACCAACACCAGGCAGGCAGAACCTGTTGCACAGATGCAGATCGTTGATGACGATATCTTCTCCTCTGTTTATATAATCTCCTTCGTTCGGTTCCAAGGTGCTCTACCGCAGTGTGACACGCAGACCTCCATACCTTCCGACTAACAGCCATGGTCTCCAATCGACTGTGGGGGAAATCGCATAAAATGTGAGACCTCTTGAGATGATCTTGAAAACGAAGTTTTGGACGTCCATGAGGCCTACTTACAATCTCGATAACGCTGAAGAAAACCATCTTTAGAAGCGAGTTACCCGGCATCCGAAACACGCGACAAACTCTGTTAAGGATATGAGAAAGGATGCAGTCCTCAATGATGTGGATCCAAGCTCTCGGGAGAATTTCACAACGAGGCACCTTGTCCTTCCACGTAAGTCCGAGTATAATTTAGAGTGGTCTGACAAGGAACGCTTCTGGTTGTCTCTTCTGGCGCCGATAAGCAGTTGAGCAATTTGACCCATACAGGAGGGTGGATACAAAGACAGCTCCATAAACGGAGAATTTTATGTTGGCTCTAAGGTTCTTGCTCTCAAAGACTTGTTCGTTGAGGTTAAGTTCATCCGACAGAGTAACTCCTCGCCAAGACAGCAGAATTAGTCCACCTTCGATAGAGGAGAAACTTCAATAATAACGGGCTGAGGAAGTGGTGAGTTCAGGAAGGCTAATTGGAGAATTTCAATTTTTCGATGATTCTCTTGAAGACCGAGCCGAGGATAGGCACTGTGCATTCAGTTCGTCCTGTATTGAAGAGAGGCAGAGCTATGAGATGGTGCAGCCGCATCGTCAGTATACTAAATCTTGAACACAGTGGTTGATGTGGCTTTCGGGTGGTGATTGTTAAAGTTGTTTCCGTCATAGCGATAGCTGATACGAATTCCGTCTTAAGTGTACAATCTCCTGGAGAGAAGGGTTACAGCCGCCAGGTAAATGTTAAACAGTACAGGGGCAAGAACGCATCCTTGTTTAACACCAACCTAGACCTAATAGGATTCCGAGACTTCACTACTGAGTGTCACTCTTGCCTTCAAACCATCATGAAACTTCGGACGATCGAGAGAAACGTTAGTGGACATCTAAACTTCTGAAGGCAGGCACCGCAGCATAGGGCAATTGATAGTTTCTAACGCCTTTGTTAGATGAGGCGTTACAAACTGTCAATTGTCCTATGCTGTGGTGCCTGCTTTCAGAAGTTTAGATGTCCACTAACGTTTCTCTCGATCGTCCGAAGTTTCATGATGGTATGAAGGCAAGAGTAACACTCAGCAGTGAGGTCTCGGAATCCTATGGCACTTTTCATAGAGAAAACTTATCAGTGAAATGTAATGACTAGACTCCAAATTTATAAACACATTTATACAGAGCATAGATTTGAAGACACCAAAATAACTTAGTCAGTCTCATTATCTCACACTGTCCTTTTCTCTCTCTCTCTCTCTCTCTCTCTCTCTCTCTCTCTCTCTCTCTCTCTCTCTCTCTCTCTCTCTTTACCGCTGTATTTGTATGTATATGAGTCTATATGTATGTGCATGTGTTGGTGTGAATGTGCGCGGCCGTGTATGTTTTGTGTGTATTTGTATATACACACAGTGAGAGAGGGAAATGATGCGAGAAAAAGTAATAGGTATTTTATGCTGTATATAAAGTACACTGTCTCAGTAAACCGACCGCCCTTATTATTTAGGCCGGTTGGTCCTTTTATGCAACGCAATACAGTTGATTTGCTGCACTTTCTTCTTAGCCCAATGGCCACTTGCATTTTAGTTACCGGTTTGAAAACCAATAACAATCATCACGTTACACATTTGCAGGCAAAAACATACACATATGTATATATATATATAATGAACATAATACGAGTATATGTATATATATATATATATATATATATATATATATATATATATATATATATATATATATATATATATATATATATATATATATATATATATATATATATACATATATATATATATATATATACATATGAATGGAGTTAAACGCACGTGTTATTCAAATATTTATACTTCCGCCATATGTTTCGAACAAAATGGTGGTATTATTCCAGAAGGAATAAAATGATGTAAAACAATGCAGTCTTCTCATCAGGGATAAAAAGAGAAACAAAACGCATCAATAAGTCATTTTCACCGAATGTGGTTACAAAAACATTTCATTAAACCCTGGGGCTTCTAAACAACTTATGAATGAAATTGACAGGGAGGATAAACCTACAGCTGGAAATTTCTGGCAGAAACTCGAAATAGTGCAAGCTGTGTATAATATAGCTGAGTCATGGTACGAAGTCAAACCTCAACTTTGAATAGTCCTTGGTAAAATATATAGCCAGAGTATTCGTGACGTTACAAGTTTTCCTCCGGCAGAAATTCTATATCAAATTCAGAAAGCTATTGGGACACTTGTTGAACATCTAGAATTTGAAGAAGTCATACGGAATGATGTGAGTTACGAGTGTCCCAGAGAAAATCTATCTAAAGAGGACCGGATGCTATTATAAAAAGCACAAGCTGAGAATACAGATGAGACAACGGAAGTTCCTCCATCAAAAGTTAAATTGACTGCAAAAACTGTTACCAAAAGATTGGCAACTACAGAGGAAAGTCTGCAGATTTTTGCTGAAAATGATCTTAATCATGAATGCACCATACAAATGAGAAGATTTTCCTATGATGCTTCATAGACTACAAGTAACTTTGAATAAGTTCTTCAGCCCTCGTGATAATAACTATAAACTAGAAAATGTAGTATTCGTGATAATGAACTCTAAGATAGTGAATATTGTCCATCATGCTCCAAGTAACGCTTATTCTACCACCACTTTTCACACAGTCGTCAACATCTTTCGTAGTAAGAATGTACGCTCACGATATCATGATTCTTATTAATTGAATAACTTATTCCTCTTGAAATGATTGTGTTTTTACATAGCTATATCATACTGTCTATGTTTAGGAATAGTTATTTTTATGTATTAAGATGATGGTATTGCTTGCTCTCTGTTGTTTTGTTGTGTTTCGATTTTCCTTTCAATTTCGAAAAACGTCCGCAGGAAAGCATTCTCACTTGATAATATGAAACTCAATAGGAAAGTTAATTTCGAATTACAGATTATCGAGTTACGACCAGATTTTCAGGAACCCCATACATAAAGCGAGGAATTTCTACATACACATACATATGCATATATTTATACATATGTATGTATGTATGTATGTATGTATATATGCATGTATGTGAGTATGTATGTATACACACGTTCATATGTATTTACTCTGTCCTCGGTTCATCCGCTCTTTGAGAATTTTTGTTACTTATCGCGATGGACAGCCAAGAGTCTTGGCCTCACCAAGCCGGTGCGCTAATCATGCAAACACACTGCACTGGATTACATTTTATCAATAGCACTCGTGACATAACTGCAAAAACAATCATTCATATATATGCAATGCATACATAATTGTGCATACTTTATTTTTGAGAAGTAGTAAAATCCTATTGATAATTTAATTAGCCATATATTTTCTTCATCGTATGTCACATACAGATTTTAAACTTTTTCTCCATTTTAGGAGTATTTTAATCAAGAAATATTGCATTTGACTTCATGAAATCAGTTCATTCCAAATCTGATAAGCTTTTCAGACAGAAATGTAACAAACATTAGGCTAATCATTTAAAGGAATAAGAAATTAACTTCACCTGTCAAATCACGTCCTTTAATATTTATAGGTATGCGTTGAAAATAGTTTTCATAAAGAAATATTTCGATAAGTTTTTATTAGATAAATCTATATACATTACCGTATATATATATATATATATATATATATATATATATATATATATATATATATATATATACAGAGAGAGAGAGAGAGAGAGAGAGAGAGAGAGAGAGAGAGAGAGTGAGAGAGACACAGAGAGTAGCGGTTGTAGTAACTGACGAAGGGGAAAAAATATCCGTATATACTATCAGTTTCCGTTACCTGTGTTATCCTCGGGCAATGGTGTGCAGGGACACCATATACGTCGAGCATAGGTAACAATAGGATAAACAAAAGTTAATGAGGAACCAATGCAAATGTCTTGCTTTATGTCAATAAACAAGTTTTAAACGTGGTCCTATATCGTTGTACTGGTTAATCTTTCTTTTCGCCATTTTCTAATTATTTGCATATGTATATATATATATATACATATATATATACACGCACACATATACACGATAAATATATATGTTTATGTATGTGCGTGTCTATGAATGTATATATTGTCTATATCTATCTATCTGTATATATGTGTACGTGCGTGCGTCTGCGTGAGTGTATATATGGGCATATTTCTGTATGCGTTGTGTATATGTTTTTATGTGTACGTTAATAAATGCTCATTTACAAACACTTTTAAGTATGCTTCAACAAATTCAGCGAAAAAATTTGTGGGATCGTTCAGCTTAACCCAAATGTAGTAATCAGTCACTCAAGATACACCCAACGTCTCCAATAGAGAAATGTATATTCGATGATATAGCTTTTTTTCATACCAGAATGTATACTGCGGTTACTGTTAAGTCATTGTTAAGTGATCTGTTATTGTTATTGTTAAGTGATCTGCATTCAAAGGTATGCGCAATTAGAAAATTCCTGTAGTTAGATCATCGACATCAACGCTAATTACTTAAGGAAAATTACATCTCCTGTTTGTCTGAGGTACAACCTCAGTACTTTTCTTTCATCTCCACGTCTATGAAAAAAACTTTTGTAAGTTATTGACGCTGGTCAACAGCAGGCAATATTTCCCTGTTTACGATTGTGAATGAACTTTCTATTAGAAAGAAGATCAACATTAGATGTGACATTATTCTTATTCTTAATATGAAAAACTTACAAATATATTTTTTAATTACTTAACTTTCTCTTCCCTTTTCATAAAATTTGTTTTTCCTTTGCGTCGGTGAATTCGATCAAATTTCCTGCTTGGCTACATATGAAACATTATAAATCTGCTTTCAAGAGGGACCCCTTTGCTTAGTCAATGTGTTATAAACAATAATTGAAAAAACTTGATCCCAACCTAATTTCTGAGGAAAGAACAAATTATATATTTTTAGAGTTAAACTAAAACTGGAACACTGTTTACAACTGTAGCACCTTGTATCATGATGCTGTTTAACCATAGGCTAATCCAGAGCAGAACAACATCAACTAATGTAACTCGACCTGTATTCCAAGAATATTTCCATTGCGATGATAACTTATCTTCCAGTGAGCTGGTCACAGTGTCATTGATAAAGGACGTGGTTTTTACTCTACTCCTCTGACTAAGTTATTCAGGACAAAGCGTGCATTCAGCTCAGTACATAATGTTTCTTGATAGTTGAATTTTCGATGATCACTATATCAACTGTATGTCGTTAAAATTAAATATAAAAATAAATTATTTAAATTGCAATTTTGAATGAAATTCAATTCTGCAGTGTAATATTTCAATTTATTTTTACATTCATTAATTTGTAGATTTATTTTACTACAAAATTACCTCCTATATTGATATAATTATTTTAGTGAATTGTTCTATATAGATTCTATATAGATAACCCCATATATTATTGCGAAATAAATGATGACACACATAATATGGTGAGAACGATAAATTTCATTATTCAAGAATACACAAGGAGCAGTATAAATTGTTAATCAATGCCTATATGAAGTAAACAAAAGCAAAGTCGACGATTAAACGTTAGCCACAAAATAAGAAGGAAATAATAACAAAGGCGAAATTGAAAAATGTGCAAATGCGTTGCCACATTTACATTCCTAATTGATTAAAAATGTAACGAGCTAATGCGATAGGAGAAGGTTAAGTTGTTCGATAAGGGAAGGTTAAGTTCACTCGAAAAATTCTATTTCCGTTTTCTGAAACTGTCAAAAATTTATTGCCCTAGATTAAATTTCTTCTTGATATACATTAACCTCGACTAGCTGCTGAGGTCATAAATATATATTACATTTCAATCAAAATGCTCTTGTTATTTGTACGGTAGAGGTTATAATTAATATACCATTATAAAAGGCATTTCAACAAGAACTATCCCATTTTTACATATGAAGGATTACACCACCCGAATATTTCTATATTAAGACGTTATGTTGAGATGTGGGAAAACTTTGGCAGCAGGTCGAAAGGCGACCCACATGAACTCTTCAAGGGTGAAAGTCATTCTAAAGAACTGGCCTGCATAATTGAGCATACTTAATACCGACGTAATTTCAACCGTAACCAATCTGCTTGTATATATGACATTGTCGATCTACGAATATTTTTTCAAATAATATTCTATTTTTAAGAGAGGAGGGAGAGTGACACAAGAAGAATTCGACTGCGACACCTAGGCGATAGCAGAAGGCGTTGAAAGGACTCTCCTCGCTAGTTCTTATAATTATATTTCCATAGCTATCTCAAGAGAGTGCCTCAGGAAGACGTTTGCATAATATATCTTCTATCTTTTAGATTTTAGTTTTATCAGTCATTGAATTGCTCTTATTCTACTGGTCCTTTTGCCGAACCGCTAGGCTATAGCGAGAGAAATGAATGAACATCGGTTGTCAAGCTGAGGTAACAAACACAAGCACAAAGAATACACTCACCTTCTCAGCTTATGAGAAATCTGTTGAAAGCATACGCCGATTTCAACAACGGCAAAAGTGAAAACGATATAGGTGGCTTATTAGCAATTTAACAACCTAAAAGCAAATATATAGACGTCACTAGAGTGATAGAGGGTACTAAGTAGCACGAGCATTGCTAGTAATACAAGTCAAAATAAGTCAAGTTCCACAGTGTCGTCTATATATATATATATATATATATATATATATATATATATGCATGTGGGTGTACACCCTGCAACACACACACACGCACACACACACACACACACACACATATATATATATATATATAAATATAATAAAGAATGTGTATACATTTTCATATATGTATGTATACCTAAATGAATGTTTATATATACATGTCTATACGAGGGTAAGTGAAATCTTATCCACTCCGTCACCAAATCTTTAGGCCAGCTGCATTGTTGTTAGCACTCACGTGCTAAAAAGGGATTTTCTTGAGTTATATAAACACGGTTTGAGCTTGATCGCTACAGTTTTATTTCTTGTATTACAGTGTACATTCCGCTAGGAATGTACACCAAGGAAGAACAAAGATCCCTTATCCAGATTTTCTTATGTGACTGTAAGAAGCTGAGATTCATGGCGGGCTTTCAGTCTAAAGCGGTGACAGTGCTGTACGAGTACATAGATAAGTTTAAAAGGGTGGGACAAATGTGAAGCACAAAAAGGGTGCAGGACTCCCATGAATCTCCATCACTGACGTGAAGATTCAAAACGCCTGTGTGATGACTCTGGCCAACCGATGAGTGATACACGATGAGGTGGCTTGTCCTCTGCAAATTAGTCGCTACCCCAATGCCTTTGCGAGATGGATTTCAAGAGAATTACCGAAGCATATAAGCCTAATCGTGTGGTGATCTGTCAAAGCTTACTCGACGACTACAACGATGAAAACGAAGACTTTGGAGAGACAAGTCACAGAAGAAAAGATCTGTGTCCATCACTTTGAGCCAGATTCCACGGGGCAAAGTATGGTGGATTCAAAAGAGCTTCTACTGAAGCATTACCTGAAAAGTGGGCTAACACTCACCATTGTAGGCAAGAGTGAAATATAGGCCGACAAACCGAAACCAGAAATTTGTACAAAAAGCTAAGGTCTATTTTCAAAGCAAGTGCTATTGTTGCACGGCAATGCACTTCCACATACAGATGCCCACACCATTGAAACAATTGAAAAATTGAGTTTGTTGTTGCTAAAACACTCTGCATGCAATTCAGATCTCACCCTTTTCCGATTATCTTCTCTTCAGACCCCTCAAACATCCATTACTAAGTCGTCGATTTGCTACAGATGAAGAACAGGAAGGCTGTGCGACCAGCCGAAACCTTCGGAAAATTATTTAATTGTTCAGCCCCAACTTTTGTATTAATAACTTACAGGAAGAGCAGTTCGTGTAAGCGTATAATTTTTGACTTACCCTCGTGCGTGCGAGTGTGTGTGTGTGTGTGGGGGGGGAGTTATGTATAATATATATGCGTGTGAACACACAAACATACACACGCATATTATCTAATATACACAGTATTTAAGTTTGAGCTGTTATCATCTTAACGCTATTGAAACACAATAAGTCGGTAGATTATATAATAGTTATTGCTTGTCCAAGCAATCATTCAGGCTCAAATACATAACATGGCTGGCCTTATTTGAAAAAAATGAGAAAGCATCAGACATGCTGCTGCGTATTTGAGCCGAAATGATTGATTTAAAGCACAAGGTATGATATATAAATCTGCTGATTTATTGTGTTTCTAAGGCAAGAAACTAATACTAGCTCGTATCTAAATTCTGTGTATGTTAAATTGTATTCATCGCTCAGTTATTGGATTACATTTTTGTGTTTCATTCCAATATATTTTCTGCGTTTGTGTATGTGTATACTACATGTATGTATATATGTATGTAAATGATATTTTTTGTTGTTATTTATGCTTGTCACAGGTAAGTCATCATATTGCAGACTTATTTTTAGAAACATTATACCCATGAACATCTGTTTTTTTTTTGTTTGTTTTTTTTTTAATCTTCTGGATATGGAGCATCTAGTATTGCCTTCTACAACATGTTTTTTTCCTTAAGGCAATATCATATGATTTCGCTTTTATTTCCAGAATAGTTCGTCAAGAGGTTGGAATTTTATTTCTGTCTTCTAATAAGTAGGTTTTCATTTTAAGAAATATAGCTTTATAGATATGAAGACAGAAAGAAAATGTGACAGTCAGAGAAACCGACACATGTGATAGCTAAATACAGATAGACAAAGAGAGAGAGAGAGAGAGAAAGAGAGAAAGGAAAGAAGGAAGGAAGAAAGAAAGACTAAAAGAAATATAGATAGATAGAGAGTAAGTAGATACATTAATTGATTGATGGATATTAAGTGGAATAGTTCTAATGTAAGATTAATATTAGCGAAAATAATTTTATCTCAGTTTGTGAACTTATTAAAAATATTATTTATTCTTGGTACACATTGATCTCGTTACATTCTCTGGGTATTATTTATATAGAGCTAATCAATCCACATGTTCTAGTACTTGCAATGTTCCGGTGTTGGCTGTCACCGATGTCTTTGTGATGAGGCAGAACTGGTATTGGTATGATTTTCCTCTATGACCATTATATTTTCAGAACACTCTGTATAGCAAGAACTCCATCATCATAGTAGGGGCTCGTGGCTTCGTGGTTTGGATGTCGGACTCATGACAGTAAGATTGTGATTTCGATGTCTGTACCGGGCTACACGTTGTAAAACACTTCATTTCATATTACTCCAGTAACCTCTGCTGGCAAAAATGAGTAATCCTACGATGGACCGGTGTCCCGTCCAGGTAGGGAATATATACGCCATAGAAACCGGAAAACCGGCCCTTGTGGGTCGGTATGACTCGAGAAGCATATTTTCCCTGTTTTTAACCATCATCATAATGATACTTCTTATTTTCAAAGTATGGTAGAATATGACATGATTGAGAATTCGCTGCCATAATCATCAGGGGCAGTGACTGTCTAAAGAGCATCCTCACTGGTTCTTATAGATGTTATAACCTAATCAATCGAATGAGGAATTTACTTGAATTATATCAACAATTTTGATTTGCATAGCGCGGAATCCAGATATATTACAAATAGCGTATAATTTTGTAGTGTAACTCCATATCAGTCTTAGTCGAGATGGCAATGTGTAAATTCATTCATGTTTAGGAGTCAATCTGAGAACAGTGCAGAGGATTCGGAAAGAGTTGGATGGTGATTACGAAGGTACGGCAACACGGAAAAATCCCTGTGATCGTTCTGATAAGAAAAGAACTCCCGAATTTGTTGCTGAAATCCAGGCTATGATTGACAACGATCCCTCCAAGTTAGTTAGGGCCTTTGCCAGGGATGTGGGAGTGTCTGAGTTTCTTAACGGACAGGTAGTGCATGAAGACATTCGGTATTCTTCATACAAGATGAGATAGGGTCAATTTTTATCCCAAACCATTTAAGACAAGAGGAAAGACCGCGCTACGAAGCTTTTGAACAAACTCAAGCATCCTCTCCAACTGGACACGCTTTAGTTTTCCTCAGACGAGAAAAATTTCTACCAGGATCAGATGGCGAACACACAGAAAAACAGTTGGCGTGCCGTGTCCCCAAAGATGCACCGGGAGGGATAAAAACCAAACATCAAGTCAGCATCATGGTGTTTGAAGTGATCACTAGCGATAGCAATGTTATACCTCCATTCATATTCCCACAGCTTAAACAAGGAGTCCGTCCAGAAGAGTTGCAGAAGATTCCGAAATCGTCTGGAGGCCGTGGTTGAAGCGAATGGCGATTTTAGTGAATAAATTTACTCTTTAGTATTTCAAGAATTTTTTATTTAATTTTGGTAAATATATCTATTAAAATGAGATGTCAGTGTTACTTTCATTTTTTCGTAGTTTTGACGACAATATATTCACCGCTGTCCTGTTTTTGTTACCAACTTTGACCCTCCGCAAAATCCCAAACTTTATTTAATTTGCTTTGCGGTAGCAACTGTTTTGTCAAAAACGAATCTTATCCTTAATTGTTCGATATACGAAGTAGAAAAGCAGCCGACAACTGATGAAGGGTCTTTTTTTATGTAGCTTGTCTTGTTTTCCATTTGTTTCTTTCATATATATATATATATATATATATATATATATATATATATATATATATATATATATATATATATATATATAAGTAAATACACTAAAAATAACTATAATAAAATACAAAGTAATAATCATTAAAATTATTTTCATGGATGAGTTCATGAACTTTGGTTCTTTTCTCTAAATTATGTATTTATATATTATTTACTGTGAAACTTAATTTAATTAAAATTTTTGGTAATTGAATTTAATTGAGTTTTTACCTATAAATTTGGATTTTTATCCCTATTATTATTATTATGATTATTATTATTATTATGATTATTATTATTATTATTATTATTATTATTATTATTATTATTATTATTATTATTATTATTACTATCATTATTATTATTATTATGCATATATATATATATATATCCCCCTCGTATTTCCTCTCTTTCTCTTTTCCTCTCGTTGCTCACCTATTCTTCTACTTCCTCCCTCTCTTTCTCCCTCTACCACTCTCTCTCTTCCCTTTACACCGGCATGGTCACATGCTTCCGGTCAATAATCCTTTCCTTCCTTGGCTTTCGCCAAGTAACGCACGCCACCACTTTGTCTCTCTCGGTTCCGTGCCTCATCGCGTTCATACACACATAATTTTTCTCGTCTGGCCGTAAAGCCTTTTCTGTTTGTTTTCCTGTCTTGTTTTTTGTCCGCCACTACATTCCTCCATGGCTAGATTTAATTTGCGTATACAAATTTAATCTGCGATCCATGGGACGAGCCGTTTTAACGAAGCGTCCTGCCCGAAGCTCGTCGAAACGCCGGTGTTAAAACGTGGGTAGCTGATGAAGTAGAATGTTCTCTATGTGGCTCGTGTGTTCTCGTCTACGTTTGTTTGCAATGTCCTGTACCCAGATATGCACCTATACATACAGGTGGATGTCGGTATGCACATACCTGTACGTATATATGCATATACTCATTTACTTTTGTTTATATATATATATATATATATATATATATATATATATTTGATTAATAAATTCAAAAAGGGATAAAACTCTTTTACAAGAATTTTATCAAGAAACCAGTGTGTAAAAAAATTCATAAGGGAAATTTCTATTCCCAAGAATATAAATATAAACGTATATATATATATATATATATATATATATATATATATATATATATATATCCAGACATACATATATGTATATATATGTATATAAATATGTGTGTGTGTGTGTTGTGTATGTGTGTCTGTCTATTTGTGTGTCTGTGAGTATGAGAGAAATGAAGAAAATGGAAAAATTGATGGACGTTATTCATTTACAGTCATTCAAGTTCATGCAAAGAAATTCCACCCAATCAATTCAATTACAGAGATGAAATGGAAATTCCCATATTCGAAACCAGTCAATTCGGTATTTCTCCAGGGAAAATTTCCAAAAGGAAGTTACCTTTCAATGTGTAGGCAAACATGCGACAATCTCAGATGTGTGTGTGTTTTCTTGAATAGAAGTGTTCCTCAGTAAACCGTTATTATCAGATATATAATTAAACACATTCAACATATTTGTGTTCGTGCAAATATGATACACAATTGTTCATTGATGGTGTTATGGTAGTTAAGATACAAATATTATAGAGAGAAACAAAATGATATATAAAATCTACTTAATTGGGGAGAACGTTAAAGATATCAATATTTCTGCTATAATGTAGTTTGTCGGGTTTAGTATACTAAGTAAGTATAATATACTAATTAAATATTATAAATATAAGTTATATCTAATATAAGTGACTACTTGTATCTATTTTACTATAACTTTGATTAAACATAGTTCTCTGAAATATTTAGTTAAAATTACTATAGTAACTTATTAAACTAAACTTAAGATATAACATTATCTTAAAGTAATAACACCTCTAGTGTACATAGTTATCATATAAATTTTCTATATTTAATATTTAATATGTAGGTTCTGCTTATGTTTACGTAATAAGTATTGACCGTATATTTACGCAAGTATTGATAACGTAACAGTTTTAGATACAATTAAAGAAATTTGATATAATATATTTTATTAATCTTGGTATTGTTAAAAGCATATGCTCAACTACTTGATATATTTAGCTACCCTCTCCTTTACACTTTATCTATAACGTTCTCCCTTACTAACTAGTTTTTATCTATTATTTTCTTTCTCTCTATAATATCTATATCTTTTTAACTATAACACCATCAATGAACTATTGTGTATCATATTTGTACGAGCACAAATATGCTGAATTTGTTTATTTATATAAATGGTAATGATATTTTTCAGAGGAACGCTTCCATTCAAGAAATCACACACACCTGCATAAGGAGTAAACAACCACACACACACACACACGCACACACATATGTATACACATAGAAAAAGATTGTTTGAAATTAAGCTTATTAAATACCCATCTACTACAATATACAAATAAGGCTGTAAAAACAGGTAAAATAGACTTTGACCTAACTAGATAGATTCCCGTTTTTGGCCAGCAGCTGGTGTGAAGCCGATGTCGACCATTTAATTTTATAATCAGATCCGATTTCAAATGCAAGCTAAACCTTCCCTCGCTTCCTCTTGAACCTTAACCAATAAACAACTGACGAATTCATTTCGCTTCGAACCAAACTGTTTGAGAGACTCTGAACGAAGCTGTACAGAAAATTATGCCTGGTTGCATACGCAACTCCTTGTACTCTGTGCAACGGAAAGATGTGTAGGTCGTCGTAACATTAAAAAAATATGCTGTATAACATTGTAAAATAAGAGGTAGTAATTTTTATGATGTACCAGTTTCCATATTCTCTATCGTTATAATTATTGCAAATATATACCCCAGATAATATTCCCTTCCTCTTATAAGCATAAGGCGTGACATTTCGTAGGGCGGGGCAGTCCATGAGATCGTCCTCAGTATGCAACTGGAACTTAATTTATCGACCTCGGAAGGAGGAAAGGCAAAGTCGACCTGAGCTGAATTTTAACTCATAACGTAGCGACGGGTAAAATACCGCCAAGCATTTCGTCCAGCATGCTAACGATTCTGCTAGCTCACCGCCTTCTACTCCAATAATATTACCATCCAGTGAAGCAGAATTATCCGTCGAAGCAATTTGCAGCGTGAGTGACAACTCCTAATCATAGACGTTAAATAATAATCGATATTTTTAGCCGTAACCTGGAACACAAATGAAAGCTACCACGGTATCTGCTCGGGTGATATATCCCTCTAAACTCATTAGGGCTGTATTTAGAACTCAACGTGTCTCTTTATATATCAGAAGCGAAAACTGCAAAAAAAAAAAACCTTTGCATAATAGTCTAAGCTATTCTTCACTAGCAATATGAAAATTATATATATGAATATGCAATGAGTTTGATTCGATAAATTTAAAATCCAAATTAATACTGCGAAGATTGTGTTTATTTTCTGTGTAAAATGAAGGTGGGAAAAGAGAATATATCGATTATAAAATATTTCAAGGCAGTCACTTTAAATTAAGTTTATCCACTTCGTTTAATAATGAGTATAAAACTGCATATAACAGCTGATGTTTGTATTTTCACCCAAGGAATATTTCCCGTTGATATAGCTTTTGTTATTACACCACCACACAACGCCACTTTCATGATCTTCATCAATATTTTGGAGTTGTGACAAAGTGCAGAATTGACAGAAGGGAAAGAAGTTAATTGAGTAAGTGGAATAACAATTTCCTTCTATGATTGTGAATTGATTTATGTCCAATCTAGTGAATATCTTTTGTAGTCGGGCTGATTGACTGTTTCATTCAAGAAACCAATGTCAATGAAAATGTCCATCTGTAAGTGTTTATTTTTATTGTAAGTACAATTATAGACAGCAGGTGGTGAGTCTCACTAAGTTTTCAGGAAGATATTGCAATACAAAGTCGTGGATAAGAGGATGGAATGTTAGCGGATTAGCAAACAAGAATCATTGTTTACGATATATTTTCAGTGAAAGTGTTTAACTTGTTCTTCGCCGCGAGTCATGTATGAATCGTTGTTCATGCTAGGATACTCGTTAAATATAGGAGCTTTGCTGATTTGTGTGGATTTCATCTGCTATTTTACACCTTTTGGTCTGATCAATAAGTATCCGAAGATATAAAACTGAGAATAAAGCTGCTTGAAACACATTGACCTTGAACACTGCTGTGCATGCGCACTAAGTTTTAACGTTCTGGCTCACTTCTGCTGTTTACAGCAGTGCTTGGAAGGAAGAGGTGTAGCATGTGATCATGGCATTGACCATAACAGAATGTTGAGCAGAGAATCTACATCAATTTTTTCCAAAAGCTTGGCTCAGAGGCCTACGCAAAATTTTCAAAAAGTTTTCATCGTTCTCGACACAATCAAGCAGATATTATGCAACTGAAATCTGAGTGTCCTTTTCACCAGCTGAAAGCAGTTTTGGCACAAACTTGGCAGACACGCGTCTGATACCAAACATCTTCAGTGATAATGGACTAAATTGAACCGTAACTAATCTGCGCATCCACTGATAACTCACAGATGATGATTTAACGATTGCCCCTCACAGCTGCACGAACATATACGATGTTTTTATCAGTTCTGCTGGTTGTGGGTCTCCCAGAACGTTCATTAGTATCGACATTTCTCAGCCAACTTAGAAACGTCTAAACCACTCATAGACATGTGTGCGGCTCAAGTACTCCTCTCTATACGGTTTCTGCAACTTTGCTTAGGGTTCTGTGCAGGTATCGCCATGACAACTTTTCCTGTCAGAGTTAATGCGATGATCACACGCTACATACCTTCTTTCCAAGCACTACTGTAAACAGCAGAGGTGGGCTAGAACGCTAAAACTTAGTGCACATGCACAGCAGAGTACAAGGTCAATCTGTGCCAAGCCGCTCTACTTTGCATGCTTCAGCTTCATAACTATAGCAACGGTTCGGATACTTAATGATTAGAACACGTATAATCCGGATATCAGTTCAGCGTATTGTGGACACTTCCTTTTTCACTTTCATTTATCAATTTATATATCGAAAGCTTATACACCACAATGTACTCTTTTCTCTATACACTCATGGCTGCACGTATACTCTTTTGTGCCAGCTTACTACATTCACCTAAGTTATAGTTAATATTTTCGTCTTCTTTCAAACTTTACTACATATTCTATATCTTCTCTCGGACCGAGTCATGTTGATCCTTGCTTTATCAGAATCGTCCCTATGGCTTAATCTTAAGCGGTCGTAATTAGCACTTCATTTTCTCGTATTAGGTTTTGTTATGTTAGCCATAATAATCATCCTTTACTTTTAGGTCTCGGCTTCTTGGATGAAATAGCCATGTTATTGCTTTCCTTACTAAATGTTTGTACTGTTCTTCCTCCCTTCTGTTCTTGAATCCTCCTACTCTTTCAGTAACTCTTTGGTCACTTTTAACCGCCGAGAATATTCTTTCTTCATTACGCTCACCATACTTTCTCAACTCCAATATCGCAGTAATAAAAGTCTCTTTTGTGTTTAGAAATCGTCCTCCTTCGTTTTATTGTATGTTGAGGCAGCCGGTATTTCACGGTGTACGTTTTGTGCACTGTGGACAGCTTTCTAAGTTCTAAGTTCTATAGTTCAATCCTTGTTCATTTTAGAAAGGAAACTGAATATCTTAATATTAGCATAGCTCATGTATTTGTTACATTAAAAATATTCCTTCCGTTAGTCCCAGCATCGTGCTCAAAATCTTTGAACGTTTTGAAATTTTTTTGAAAATTTTTCAGAGAAATATCCGTGTCAATCCAATTCATACTAGTCAATCCCTCGTCCAGTATTTACCAAACAGATCATTGCTTTGCATTTGGTTTAGCATGGCAATATGTAACCCAATTGTTTTAGTTTAGTTTAAGTGGTTGTTTTGTTTATATTTTGTTATTAATCGTTTCTCCTTAAAGCTGCTTTAAACCATGTTATATATTTTTGCATCATTAAAGTGAGAAAGCACATTTTATTCTTTTGATCATATTTTGTAGTTATTTCTATAAATTTCTGTTACTTCTAATACCTATTTTTTCTAGTCCAACATCGGATATTTTATTACAGTTTAATATAGAATACTAATAGCTTTATATGGTATTATAATAGTCTTGTATGATATCTAACCATTTGCAGCAGATATTATCTTTTTATGTTCGACCTTGCATACCATATAATAAATGTAGTCATTAGTTGTTTTTTTTTTCTTATCTAGGCTGGCTAATTTACTAAGTATTCAGATGAAATTATTATAATTTTAAATTCATTTTAAAAGGTAGATTTTTGCTGCCTGTCGCCTTATTTACTCCATCATTTTGTTTAACAAATATCTATTTGTTTGCTGCACACTTTTAAATTCATTTTCCAATATATTTTGTTCTTTATATTCGCTGAATGTCTTGCCATTTATTCATGACGTGTTTAATGTACTTGATTATGATATGCTGCTGATCCACTTTTGACGATCCTTGTAGAGGAAACACATTTAACAGCATTCATATTTATATCTATATCTCTACCTTGTTCTGTATATTCTTTCTTTTTCTATAGTTTTCTGTTGTGCATTTGTTCATCACCAACTGACCTTGAACAATGGTAGAATCTCCTTTCTTTTTCTGGAAATATATTTTTCATATAATTATTTATTTGCTGCGATAATCCTGGAGTTAAAGATTTGTAAGTTGTTGGTAGAAAGGTAATGATTCTTTTGTGCTTAACTTTGCTGTTTACTGATAAGGATGTTGACGGCATTCTTCTCACCAGGATAGTTATGTATTTCAACCAGCTATTTCAGTAGGCTATTAAATATTTATGGCAGCATTTTAGTATGCTTGTTAAATGATATAACTTGAAGTTTGTGATTTTATCGTTTCTTGCGCCTTCCCTCAGTTTGCTATTTGTAGCAGCTGGGCTACTTCATGAATTGATATCGCCTTCAATACCTTATGTGCTGCATTTGTGAAAACTCCCATGGGTGATAATACTTTCGAAGGATTTTCTACATCTCATATTGTTGGTATGACATTGACTTTTGTTTAATTTTACCTAGTTCTTGATAAAATTGTTTGGAATTTTCTCCTTTTTTCATTAACTTATTATATTTAATCAGTTTATCAAAGATTGGAGAATTTTTTACTTTAGTTTCCTTCATTTCACTATTAGTTCCGGGATTTCTATTTTTCTATATGAGTACATTTGAGAGACCACGAAATAACATTTGTCACTTCCACTTTTGTTACAGCTTAACACGTTATTTAGTTTATCATAGGTGGAGGGTGGTGATGAATGACACCTGCTCTAACCTCACCATATAATCGCTTATATTTAGAAATTTCGACGTGGATTCTACTGAATGTAATGCAAAAGCTAGTATATCTTTTATATTATCTGATATAAGTCATTCAGATTGCACACGTTGTAAGATTAACACTTTTAAAGCAACTCCTTTCTTGTTCTCAATTGCGATAAATAATGGGTTCCAAGCAAAACCAGCGTACTGTCATTTAGTTCTTGACGAAGAAAGGGATAGGATATTTAACATGCACAGAAGTCTAGAGTTTGTACATAACGATGACACCAGTGACAATTACAGATGGATGAAGCAATCTGAAAACGGCGGAACCGGAATTAAGACTAAACTACCCGGTTAGAGAGCATCAACAACAATCTCTGACACATATCACCAGTGAGTGTACGATGTGATTTCTATATTTGCTCAGATCTGCTGAAAGTGTCTGAAACCACTGAAGGAACCAATATTTTTTTACCATCTAGTGAATGGGTATGAAACGAGGCCGCAGATTTATAATTGGAAAGCAAAGTTTAAGTGCATGATGTAGCATCGGCGCTCTCTTCTCCAACGCATAAGGATATATATATATATATATATATATATATATATATATATATATATATATATATATATATATAAATTTATGAGGGTAGAAACTGATATTAATCAATTTGAACCAGTGGTCTAGCATATTAAAAAAAACCGAAGATTAAAATTATATTACATACAAAAATAAGAGGGATGACCAGCGTCGCTGAATTTTTACTGAGAACATATATTTTTTTCGTGGTTAGATGATTCGGCATCTATTTCTAGCATATAGGAGTCCACTTTTGCTGGTCATCCCTCTTATGTATATATATATATATATATATATATATATATATATATATATATATATATATATAGTCCACATATGAGATCCAGTGATTCTCTGTATAGAAGACTCTTAGTAGAGCTCAAAAGATTCAAACTTAGACTCCAATTTTTTTTTACAGGGGATCGATTCAACAGGGTAAAGAGTGGCTATAAGAGGGATCAATTTGAGTGGATATAGAAACAAATTATGCAGACAAACAAATTAGATATGTTATACCTTGGGTATCAAATGCAAAATATGCATATATGAATGCATGCAAAACGAGAGAAAGCAAAAAGGTGGAGAATTTCAGACGGTGAATATTTGAGTATAAATATATACGTGAGGGTACCCAAAAGTAACCGGAAACACTCTCTGTGGGACAAGCCCGTTGTGGTTCAGTCTTCCACCGTTTAAAGCCACTTAACGCGAACCTCAGTCATCAGTCTGCCGACCAACGTTATCCGCTGTCATCGTACAGCCAAGTGGTAGATCTATGTTTTGCAGCGCTACTCTCCTGTTCATCGATTTTTGCTACGGCTGAAATGAAGGAACAGCGTGCTTCTGGGAAATTCTCTTTTCTGCTGAGGCAAACAGCAACCGAAACAGCTGTCATGCGTCAAACAGCTTACAAGGACGCTGCAAGACACAAGTTTACGAGTTTTTTCACGCTTTAGAAATGGTCACTCGTCGCTTGAGGACCAACCTCGTTCAGTTCGATCATCGATCTCCCGAACGAATAAAAACATCATTAAAATTCATGAACTGACCTTAGAGGACCATCCCCAAACTTGTTTATATCACTGGTATGTCCTGGAGCTCTTGCCAACGAATTTTGAGTGAGGAATTGCGAATGTTCCTTCCTGCTCCACTTAATCCATTCTTTTCTTCTATTATGTTTCCTCTGTAACTATGTGTGTGTGTGCATACGTGTAACTAAGTGTGTGTGTGTCTGTGCACGTGCCTGTGCGCGCGCGAGCGTGCGTGATGCGAATAGGATCAGCCCGCTATACAGGAGTAAATCCTGGAACACCAAACCTCGCAACACGACGACTAAAAACAGAAGTAAAAAAATGCACAGATACAAACGGTGTAATACACACACAAAACTCAAACATGCACATGCCTATGAGGAATATAAGAAATAGTGATACATAGGTAAACAAACAAACAGACAAAAACTATATAAAGGGCACGGATACAAACAACATAGTATGCAAACCTGTATACACAGAGAAACACACGTACAATAAATTCCCTAACGGCCGCCACAACAACAATAACAACAACACAGAGACACAGAAGGATACAAAAACAATATAAAAAGCAAGGATCAAGAACAGCAGCAGCAGCGGCGGGGAAGAAAGTGTAGGTGAAAGGAAGGTCAAAGTACCACTAAGAACAACATTATAAAAGGCACAGATACAATGTAGTAGCAAGCCCATATACATACACACAAGCACACATGCGAAACACAGACACGCATACGCACGTACGCACACACACACACACACACAAGCACATACACACACATACACCCACACTCATACACTCACACACCCATCAACCCATTGCTCGACTGTTACTTATCTTATGGACTTCAAAATAATGAAAGGCGGAGTCGACATTAACGGCATTTGAACTCGGAGCGTAAAGCCAGACGAAATGCTGTCAAGAATTTGTTCGATGTGCAAACGATTCAGCCAGCGCTTGAAGGTATGGGGCTGGCGGCGATTCGATATCGTCTATTCCAGTTGATTACTGTTACTGAATTCATCTACACCAAAATTATGGAAGGCAAAGATCATCTCAGAGGAATTTGAACTCAGAATTGAGGTCAGACTAAATGCAGCTTAGCATTTTGTCTGGTGTGCTAGCATGCCTTCAATAAAAGTAATATTAGGAGAACAATCAGAGTTGAGAAGACATTAACGATAAACCGAAAATAATAAGTCACAAGTATAAGAGACGAATTTAGACATATTGTGAGTCACGAGGAATGAAAGCAATAACAAAATAACAATACTACTACTACTACTACCAACATCCCCACCACCACTACTACTAGCCGTAGTAGTAGTAGTAGTAGTAGTAGTAGTAGTAGTAGTAGTAGTAGTAGTAGTAGTAGTAGCAGCAGCAGCAGCAGTGGTAAAATATTGAAACCAGTATTAAAATTATGAAGACACAATGAAAATAATTGTATGAACAGTTATATTTGCGTGTGTGTGTGAGTGTGTGTAATGTATACATATACATGTATATGTATATATATATATTGATATATGCATATATACATATGTATATATGTATATGTGAATATATATGTAACACACCTATGTTTATGTGTTTGTATGCACGTGTGGGTTTCTGCTCATTTCCTTACGAATATGCAAAGGAAGGTTGAAGACAAATAGGTAACTGTACAAGTGAGTGCGTATCTATGGGCATATTTGTATATCGTATGTGGAAGTATGCATTAGTCTTATGTGATTCTGCATGTACATATAAATGCAAGAATGTGATTAGAATAATATAAAATCACAAAAACCGCAAAATGAACATATTCCGAATATAGTAACCGTATTATAAAATAGAATTTAGTGATATACTGACATAGCAATGGTATTTATGATATCAATGGTCTTGATTATATCGAACACAACGGGGAGAGACATTGCATAAATGCGTTAGAGAAAAAAACAAAAGCTGAAAATCTACATGACAACATCATAAACCTTTTGATCTCAGAATGACTAGCACATGGTAATAGAGTGCTACCTACGCACTTTATATGTATAATTTTTCTTCTACTTTCTACCAAGAGTCTATACGAAAGATTTTGTGTTTATTCATTTTGTCCGTTCATTTTGTTGATATCTTTCTCTGTCTTTACGATTATTATTTTGTTTCTTTTTTGTAATCTATTTTTTTATTTCTTCCTATATTATTCTCTCCAGTTCTTGTATTTCAGGACCTCGTTGCTGTCTTTGGTAATCTTATGTATTCTTTCCCAATTTCTCGTATGTGTGTGCGTTTTAATGTTATAATTTATAAAAATGTTCTCAGTGGCTGTGTGGTAAGTAGATTGCTTACCAACCACATGGTTCGGGGTTCAGTCCCACTGCGTGGCACCTTGGGCAAGTGTTTTCTACTATAGCTTCGGGCCTACCAAAGCCTTGTGAGTGGATTTGGTAGGCGGAAACTGAAAGAAGCCCGTCGTATATATGTATATATGTATGTGTGTGTGTGTGTGTGTATGTGTTTGTCCCCCCAACATCGCTTGACAACTGATGCTGGTGTGCTTACGTCCCCGTAACTTAGCGGTTCGGCAAAGAGATCGATAGAATAAGTACTAGGCTTTCAAAGAATAAGTCCTGGGGTCGATTTGCTCGACTAAAAACAGTGGTGCTCCAGCATGGCTGTAGTCAAATGACTGAAACAAGTAAAAGAGTAAAAGAGTATATATATATATATATATATATATATATATATATATATATACTACTACTACTACTACTACTACTACTAATACTAATACTACTATACTATCACTCCGACCGTTACGACAACGAGGATTCCAGTTGATCCATTCAACGGAACAGCCTGCTCACGAAATTAATGTGGAAGTGGCTGAGCACGCCAGAGCCTCACGCACATGCAACGTATTTCTCAGGGAGGTTCATCGTGACACAGAAAAGGAGAAGGCTGGCTCTCTGAAATACAGGTCCTAATTGACTGGAGTAGCGTGAAATAAAGTGTCTTTATAAAGAGACACAACACGCCGCCGTGAACCGAACTCACGATATTATGATCGTGAGCCGAATATCCTACCTACTATGACATATATACATATATATATATTTATATATATATATATATATATATATATATATATATATATATATATGTATGTATATATATATATATATATATATATATATATATATATATATATATATGTATGTATATATATATATATATATATATATATATATATATATATATATATATATATATATATATATATATATATATATATACATATATATACATACACTTAAACGGTTCCACATGTTTACTTTCGAAGTGTCTGTTATGTGGATCTGTGTCGCAACCTGTATCTTTTCTGACTTGACCTAAAATTCGTCTTATTTTATAGAGAAAATTTGGTTCAGATTGCTATCAGCAAACTTATTGATAGGTTGAGGACGGTCTTTATTCGCAACGTCTGCGTGTTAATATGTAACAGTTACGCGAGAAGGTTACGACAAAGCTTACTTCCAGTGGCTATGTCATGTGATAGTCAAAATAATAGCTATAAAGGCTGGAGGTGGCCTTCGAATTTAGAGCTGCTGTTTTAGCTTTTTGATTGTATCCAGTAGTTGTGTGAGTATATTATCTTATTTAGTCAAGGAGTGTGGTCCTTTTGTGTTGTATATACTGCTTTAGAGAACGTTTTAAAAAGAATTGTTATTTTTAACCGATTTGCTGAGCATAATTGTTATGAATAACTGCTGTTGCAATTTGCTGAAAATTCTCAAGCGAATAAATATGATTATTTGGTTCTTAAATTTTCACTGCATCCATTTGAATATGCTGTGTTTACAGAGTAAATATAAATAAATAGGGTTACAGAGAAAGAAAGCGAAATAGAGTAAAAAAGAATGTGTGAGAGTGCAGGTGCGTATATACGCGTGTATGCTTGCTGTGCATGTATTGGATTAAACAAAATAACAAACACCACAGGCACTAATATGGAAAATTAAAGAGTTCTTAGGGAAAATGAAATGAAGGTACCTGAAATTTGTTATGCCCAAAATTAAAGTATAATTAATGAGCTTCTTTCTACTGATGAAAGTGATTCACCAGCAGGAACTTTTATGCAAAGCATTCAAAGTAAACAAGATGTTCGACAGTGGTTTCTCTTTTCTATAAACTATTTTATTTGTGTTTGGTCTGTGGTATAGTGTACAGATAAAGTCACAGGACTAGAAATTGGAGATTTTGCACAAATGTCCAAAAGTTCACTGAATGGGATTTGTTTAGTCTTGGTATCAACGTATTTATTGTCCCGCATTTATTCTTATCCTTTAGGTGAGTTTGGTTCTTCCCATGTAGTCTTCACTGAATTCATTACATATAATGGCATATATTTCTATGAATAAGTAAAGAGGTTCTTCACACCATGAACTTGTCCCAATTTTAATTATGATGCGTTTTCAACAACCACACATCATATTTTTCAAAAATTTTCAACTGTAGTTATTCATAACAGTTATGCATTCCAAATACTTTCAAGGTAACAAAACATTTTCAACAGTTTAGACATTTTGGTACGAAGCAGTATATATATATATATATATATATATATATATATATATATATATATATATATATATATACATATATTCTCATACACATATACACATACTCATATATGACACAAGAAAGAGACCAGGACATGGCCAAATAAGACAATTTACTCACACACATCCAGGGCAGAGCCAAAAAGCTAAGACAGTTCAAAATTCTTTTTTTATAACTATTGTTTATAAAAACAATATGTACTGCATATCAGATTTGAGATCACCTTCTCGCGACACAGCTTCACATAACATACTCCTTGAAAATAAACGGTTTTAAAACTGCTTGAATGCGCAGATTTGAAGTAACGCCGGCTTATATTGGACGATATACAGGAATAATATGGTGTTATATTTACGGAAGGTGTTGTAGAATTCTGAGAATGCTTGCTGGTAACACATGCCCAGGAAATATATCATTGTATGCAATCTTATATTAATTAAATGCACGAATGAGGTCGTTATTCATTGTAGCATTCCGTTATTTGTTGACCCTTATTCAACACATTACGCAAGCAAATGATCGATTGCTTGCGCATTGTTTTGAAATCCTTGCATGTATATTAAGATACCTACCTACCTACCTACCTACATACATACATACATACATATATGTGTGTGAGTGTATGTATGTATGTATATATGTATGTATGTATGTATGTATGTATATATGTATGTATGTATGTATGTATGTATGTAAGTATGTATGTATGTATTATATCTGGGTGTGGGTAGGGTGTAAAATTATTTGTATTGCTAATTGAAATTCATATTTCGTAGAAATTTTGGTTAATGATTTATCCATATAACTTATTTTTATTTTAGGGTCGTACAGACCTTATACATTCCATGCGAAATTTCATTGTTCGGTATTCTATAACCTTGCTATTTATGCATGTAATGCTGCCATAATATTGCCTAAAGAGATAAATATTTAAATGGCTAGTTAGTTTTTTTCATTTGTGGAAGCTGTTCTTAGGATTAATCTTTAAACATTTTAGGAGATAATAAAATTATTTACGGGGTAACTGGATTGCTTTTTACATTTCTGTGTATGCTCTATCTATCATTGCAATTTCAAATGCAAGAGGTTCTCATGTATTCTTGAGGAAGGCCATCTCATACTTAGCTATTTTTATATATAATTGTTGCTGCCCACTCTTGAGCAGCCAACATACAGTTGTCCATGTGAGAAGCAGGGCTCTTCCAAGAGAAGACCAGCTACAGACAGTGTTTGACCCTGATATTTGTTTATGGACATGGCAAAAGTCACACGAAGGGGGAATTGTAGTCTTCTGAATGTAAAAGGAATGTCTGCTCCTGATGGAGTAAGAGGAATTCTTGGAATAAAGACGTCATCCCCTTTTGCACATCCAGAAAGAATGGTAGCCTCGATAACGTGTGACATCATTTTCTAAATAATGCTCATCTGTTATGTTCGGGTTAAAATTTCATCAACATCAAAAATATATCAATTTTCATGGGAGTTATGGCCGTTATGCAAAGAATATAATTTCCAAATTTCATAAAGATCCATTCAGTACTTTTGACGTAGTTTTGGATAAGAAAACAAATGACTAATGTGTGTGTTTGTGTGCATGTGTATGTGTGTGTGATGGGTGTATATATGTATAGATATCTGTATGCATGTATATATGTATATATGTGTACATATTACATGTACATCTATATATATATATACATCTACACATATGTATACATATACATGTATGTATAGATCTATATATATATATACATATACGTGTACATCGATATGTATACATATACATCTCTCTCTCTCTCTCTTTCTCTCTTTCTCTCTCTCTTTCTCTCTTTCTCTCTCTCTCTCTCTCTCTGAAAGCATCTGTCATTACAGTATCGAAATGGTGTACATATACATGTATATGTATACATATACATCTCTCTCTCTCTCTCTCTCTTTCTCTCTTTCTCTCTCTGTGAAAGTATCTGTCACTACAGTATCGAAATGTGATTGTTTCAGTTAGTGGAATAGTTTCATTTTTAAAGTGAAAGTATTTGACATGAGTGTTTTTGTTTCACTTTTGACATGTAATACTTAAATTGTGGAGGAGATATTATGTTGCCGTGTGCTCGAACTCTGCAAGAAGTTAATAATTTTTTTTGACTAAAACACAACTGGAACCCTAAGTAAGGCATGTGTAAAATTTGAATGAAATTGGTTGCGTAGTTCTCGAGTTTTAGGGATTCACACAGACAGACAGACAGACAGACACACATTCTCATTTTTATATATATAGATAATTAAGAAGATAATCTCATACATATACATAAAGGAACTGATCTATACACAACTCGAAGCCCGTGGCTACAGCAGAATATATTTGCCGAAGATGCCATGCAGTGGGACTGATCCCGGAACCATGTGATTCGGAACCAAGCTTCTTACCACAAAGCCATGCGTGCACCTATGTACGAAAAATAAATAAACGGAATATATATATATATATATATATATATATATATATATATATATATATATATATATATATATATATATATATATATATAAAACTTATGAATTAGAGGTTATGCAACCGTCTAAGGGATAAATATATCCGTAGGCACTACTGGTGTATTACCTCACTATGTATAGGCCTTGCTATAAGATTAACAGTAGTTGGTAAATTAAATGGTAAAACCGTGGTTTAATATATTCAGATAAGAAAAGAAATGGAGTAACAATTAACAATTAATAATTAGAAGTTGATCATTGGTATTAGAAGGTCATAGTTTAATTGTAGTTCAAGAATATTTACAGCTGTTTCAGTTTGTATTTCGAAGTAAATTTGCATTTATCTCGTTCCATTTAACGAAAAACAAACTGAAACAGCTGTAAATTTTCTTGAACTACAATTAAGCTATGACCATTTTATACCAATGATCAACTTCTAATTGTTAATTGTTAATTGTTGCTCTATTTCTTTTCTTATGTATGTATGTATGTATGTATGTATCTATCTATCTATCTATCTATCTATCTATCTATCTATATCTATCTAACTATCTATATATATATATACATATATATATATATATATATATATATATATATATATATATATATATATATATATATATGTATACAGAGAGAGAGAGAGAGAGAGAGAAAGAGAGAGAGAACACAGATAGATAGATAGATAGATAGATAGATAGATAGATAGATAGATAGATACATACATACATACATACATACATACATACATAGATCCATACAGGCACGCACGCACGCATACACATATATCTTTATATGTACGGAAAATAAATAAATAAATAAATAAATAAAATAAATGGAACGCGCATTCGTTAGAATATATTTGTATCTTGGTGCTCAAATTCGTAATGTCAACTTGGTGTTGTATTCCACTGCAATACCGTTGCCAATATACACAGAATGAGTTTAATTCCAATGTGTAATGGTACAACTTCTTTATTCATTCTATGTAAGACATATATAACATGTGTGACTCAAATTACGTGGATTCACTTTCATGTATCCTTTACATTCAGAAAACACATAGCCATCTCTATTCTTTAAATTTAAATAAACTTGTTTACGAAAGATGTGCCCAACTTATTACAGAACAGTGTTTAGCATTTTGATTGACATATAGGTCGTTCATTTTGTTAGAGTATCTCTGAGGGAATTCTTCTTTATGTGTAAGTAAATAATGAGTTCCGAACATAAGGACCTGGTGTTCATTGTGTTCTTGATGAAAGAGGAGCCCAAGATGTCCAAAATCTTCAAAGGGCTACAATTGTTTACAGAGATAACACAATACACGAGCAATATCCTCAGAAGAATAAAGTATTCTGAAGATGTGAAAAGTAGCGCTAAAGAAAAGCAACGCAGTGGCGGCGGGGGGGGGGGGCAATTCAACTGCAATGACTGACATGAATCACGAAATAATTCGTGCAGACAGGGTGTTTTACTATTTTGGGGCTTACTTCACAACTGACTATGGCTGTAATGTATCACAGAAAATGGTGAAAATTTATGGGTACGTTGAAAGTGTGTGCAAATTTAGTGTCTCGAAAGTTAGCACTCGATTTGAAGGGGAGAATAGTGTGAAGTATGCTCTGATCTGCTGAAAGAGACTGAGGCCAACAAAACCAGATTTTTTCCCCATCTGATGAGAGAGGGCAAATTGTAGACATGTCTTTGTGAATCGGAAACGAAGCTTCAATCTATGAAAGTGATCGGCACAGAAAATTATAATGGCTGTCTTGGCAGATGACAAATAGATCATTCTCCTCGACTTTCTGGAAAATGGCTCAGATGTGGCATTAGATAGACAAGAGCGAATAAGAGCCTGAAAGTGCCGCACATACATCTTTACAATGCGCAGTCACGGATTTTGGTAAATATCACTCGTCAGTATAAAAACATATAAATGAAGAGGAAAAAAGTAGGTGTGAGAGTGAGGGAAAACGATATGAGTGAAGCAAATATAAATGAGTACATATAGACATGGATATATGCATACGTAGATACATACATACAGAAATAAACCAACACACACACACACACACACATAATATGCATGCATGTATGTATGTATGTATGTATGTATGTATGTATGTATGTATGTATGTATGTATGAGAGAATGAAGAACGAATTAGAGTAATATGCAGAACGTAATGAAAGACACTCAGTTGGAAGGTTGGAGAATATTAGAATGGATAATATGATAGACACCGAATCTTCTAGATTCAGGAACAGAACAATAGCTACTTAATTCGACAGACAACAGGTAGATGAAGAGGAGGAAGATGTTTCATAAATATATTACACGAGTAGATGGCTTCAATATAACACACACACACACACACACACACACACACACACACACACACACACACACACACACACACACACACACACGTGTTGGCTTTCTGCTTGGTTACGAAATTCGTTTGTCAACTACATGGTTCACAAAGTGATTTCTACGATGTTCCCGGGCCGATAGATCTTTTATGAGGGAATATGGTAGAAAGAAGCTTTGCAGAATGTAGCTATAAAAAAAGATGTCTAGATAAAGTCTTGTGGGCGATTTATTTGACATCTTTCAAAGCGGTGCCACAGGATGGCTGCTCTCCTATCATTGAAACTAGTAAAATATAGAGAATATGACGCATACACAGACATGTGTGAATGCGTGCGTGCGTGTATATGTGTATGTTGTGTGTATGTATTTGTGTGTGTATAAATATATATATATATATATATATATATATATATGTATGTATGTATGCATGTATATACATATATATATATATATATATATATATATATATATATATATATATATATATATATATATATATATATATATATATATATATATATATATATATATATGTATATATATATATGGGAGAATGTACGAAAAAACAACAACAGACGAGGACAGGTGGTGTAAATAACAAAAGGATGTATTAGTATGACGCTCGGGAATACGGAAAGTCTATGACGTTTCGAGCTACGCTCTTCAACAGAAAGAATACGGAGACAAGGAGAAAAACACGGAGAAAAAAAATTGAATAGTGTTCAGTCAACGGTCAATCATAATAATGCATATATATATATATATATATATATATATATAAAATATACAAGAATAAGGGCAGGGAATCGTCAATTAATAATAGAATTAATAATTAACAATTTTGCCAAGTAGTTCAGTATGAAAAAAACCTTTATCGGTAAAACCATTTATCATCATAAATATACAGGGATTAGCATTGAGTTGCTTCTCCAACATACTGAAAATTTAGAAATAGCAGTCAAAGAACTACTGATTCTAAACTACAAATATCGCCATCCATTTAGAGAAAAATTTGTAGTTTAGAATCAGTAGTTCTTTGACTGGTATTTCTAAATTTTCAGTATGTTGGAGAAGCAACTCAATGCTAATCCCTGTATATTTATATATATATATATATATATGTATATATATGTATGTATATATGTATATATATATATATATATATATATATATATATATACATATATATATATATATATATATATATATATATATATATATATATATATATATATATATATATATATATATATATATATATATGTATGTATGTATATATATATATATATATGTATATATATATATATATATATATATATATATATATATATATATATATATATATATATATATATTAGAGACGCCTGGAATCACGTTTAATACTGTACACATTCGCACATGCATACATACATTCTTGCTCCTCTTCCTTTCCACTTTATCTCTCTTTACACACACAGTAATACACAATTATATATATATATATATATATATATATATATATATATATATATATATATATATATATATATATATATATATATATATATATATATATATATATATGTATGTATGTATGTATATATATATATATATATATATATATATATATATATATATATATATATATATACATATATATATATATATAATTGTGTATTACTGTGTGTGTAAAGAGAGAGAAAGTGGAAAGGAAGAGGAGCAAGAATGTATGTATGCATGTGCGAATGTGTACAGTATTAAACGTGATTCCAGGCGTCTCTAATAACATACTCTTCTTTGTGTATCTCTTTTATTCGCTGTATCTTTTCGGGTTTACTTTTGAGTTTTCTATTCATTTGCACGTGTATGTGAGCGCGTGAGTTTGTAAGCGTGCCAAAATGCATTTGTGTTTGTTGCTGGATATGTACGTATTTGTGTATGTATACCTGCCCGCCGATATGGGTTTGCGTGTTTCAAGAGTGAACTTATATAGTAAATGATTGTCTACGGATATATCTCTATATGTATACAAGGAAGTAATGGAGAGTGAATTACGGTTGTGTATATGTTTGTGAATGTTCGACCACAGCAAAAAAAAAAAAAGAACGAAAAATAAATGTGGTTTAGGTTTCAAAAAAGACACAGTGACACATTTCACCTAAATTATATTTCATTTTTTTTTGTTTTTGTTTTTTTTTAATGAGAATTGCTTGTAGTCTACGTATAGGTGAAATGATTGTTCCTGCCGATGTTGATATTATTTCCTTGCTTATTTTTCACTACTCTTCCTATTGTTGCTGTTGATGTTGCCGATGATGGTAATACTACCGTTTTGTTTGGTTCGTAGACTTTCATATCACTCTGCCAAACCTGACACATTTTAAAATTTTGACGTGTTTTTTTTTTTTGCTTCTTTTGTTAGTTATATTGCTCTTGTTGTGGAAGTTTCTTATGTTCATCGCGTTGCTGTACTGGTTACTATTTACGAGAACGACGAGGTGGCAAATTGGTTGGGTTTAGTAAATAATGTAGACCAGTAGAGTACATTATTGATTTTTGTTATCTGCGGAAAAAACTGAAACAAGATAGATGTACACCCATCACTATGATGCACACACAGAGCGTTTCCTGGATTTTTTCATGATTTTATCAGAGGAGGAAGGCCAACATAAGCAAGTTTCAGGGTCACCTGAACATTTGACAGGAGGGGATGGACTTCTTTTCAGCCTCTGATTTCTGGACGGATTGATTGTGACACCTTCTTTTGTAAAGTCACTGAAATTGTTCAGCTATTGAAAATGGTGCTAGATATTGGTTGTAGATTCCATTCGTATTTTTTACTCCAGAAATATAATACTGTAAAAGAAAATGTAGTAAACAATATCGCATTAAAGACAAAAAAAAATTACATATGGAGACATACATACATAATATATATACCTATACTCATATATACATATTTATATATATATATATGTACGCACACACATACAGACACATACGCAAGCGCGCGCACGCACACACACACACACACACCCTCACACACACACATACACACACAGAGAAGATGTTTGATGTTTGTTCAAAGCGGAAGTCGAAAATGAAGTGTACGGTAAAAAATATTTGGGATTATCATCATCATCATTATTATTATCATTATCATCATCACCATTATTATTATTATTATTATTATTATTATTGTTGTTGTTGTTGTTGTTGTTGTTGTTGTTGTTGTTGTTGTTGTTGTTGTTGTTGTTGTTGTTGTTGTTGTTGTCGTTGTCGTTGTTGTCATTGTTATTATTATCATTATTGTAGTTATTATCAATATTATCATCATCATCATCATCATAATCATTATTATTATTATTATTATTATTATTATTATTATTATTACTAACTCTGCTACTAGTATCATTATGTGGTTGATGACTAGAATGTTGATCGATACTGTCAATTGTGATTTGAAAACAAATCCTGACTCCGACAACAAAGTTAATTGTAAAGTTGGTGTCGATGGATGCAATAGCTGTGCTGCAAATGTTGGTGGTGAAAAAATGAGGGAGAAAAAATAGAAAAAGCAATGCCTATATTTTGACCTCACCGTTCTCATCATCACGTTAGTAATCAACATCAACGTCATCATCATGATCATCGTCTCAACATCAGCAGCAACATAATCATCATCATCATCATCATCATGAACAACCACAACAATAACAGCAATATTGTAAGATTAATATCTAACTCATCACCATTATACACAATCTCATATGCATGCTCAGTGCCATTGTAAAATTTATCGTGACCACAATCATCAGCCTATTTTTTAGATCATCGTCTCTACACCACTACCACCAACAGCACTGTCATACATCCTTGCCAATCTTCACCTACATCAGCATTATCATAGTCCTATTTTGTTATTGTTATTTTTGTCAACATCACCATCGACGTGGTTGTATATATTATGAAATGTAATAAACGGTAGATAAGTACTTAAAACGTTTAAACCCCAGCAAAAGCGGAATATAAAATCCACAGAACGCACGAAAAAAAAATTGATAATATAATGAAGAAAATCTATCAAATGATTGATGAAAGAACGTAGAGTGGGTAAAACAGAGATAGTTACACATATGGCTAGATAAGGGAATTCAGTATAGTAAATTATCTAAGAATGTATGCATGTATGTATGCATGCATGTATGTATGTATGCATGCATGTATGTATGCATGCATGCATGTATGTATGCACGTATATGTATTTATGTATGTATGTCATTATTCAATTTTATTTCAAGATTTTTTACCAATACAGAAAGAGTCGGTTTCTAATCTAATTCCAAGGCTCTTTCAATGGAATTTCAACATCAACAACAGGGTATTTTTGTATGTATGTATGTATGCATGCATGTGTGTACGTATGTGTGTATGTGTGTATGTGTGTATTTATGTATGTATGTATGTATGTATGTATGTATGTATAACTGCATATTTGTATGTTTCGTTTTATCTATGTCTTCTCATGCATATAGTTGCATACCTAAACATGCTCAAATATTCTTAAATGATAAACTTCTGGAAAGTTTTACAAATCTTTACAGATCCAGTGATGGCTTGGATATGTAGTCTTCGACTCAGCTTTCTCCTTTCTGGTTTCGAGAAGGTTAATTTCTAACGATTGATGTTTAGACAGTGTGTTACACAAGCCACTGCCCCCAAAATTGTAGGTAGTAACCTGTACTTGTAATCTGGATAGAGTAACTGCAGATTTCTCAATAGTTCAGCAGAAGTATTCCCTTTTTCACTGATTTTCAGCTTTATATTAACGTCAGCTGGATAACTGATTTCCACAACTGTACACAGTTACTCTTCCCTGTCTCAAATCAGAATATCAGTTTTATTGTGCTTACACTTTATTGAGGTTTTCACCGGGACATTCCAATCTGTATGTATGTATGTACGTATGTATGTATGTGTGTATGTATATATGTATGTATGTATGTATGTATGTATGTATGTATGTATGAATGCATTTATGTATGTATCTATATATCTATGTATCTATGTATGTATGCTGGATGTCTGTTTATATGTATACACATATGTAAGTTTGTATGTTTGTATATATTTATTAGCAAATTATATACACATATAACATACATTTCGAACATACACTCATACTGTAAGGTAAATGCATGATTCATAAAGAGAATCACTCACCGTATTCGTCAACGCAGGCGACTAAGAGGAGGAATTTACCTACGAATCTGTAATGCAAATTGTCGATATTTCGTTGAACCATCACAGAAGTCTAATTTCATATAATCACATGTACAATTAGCACCACGGAGAATATAGTACAGAACCACTG
This sequence comes from Octopus bimaculoides, assembly GCF_046866305.1. Classification (NCBI taxonomy): domain Eukaryota; kingdom Metazoa; phylum Mollusca; class Cephalopoda; order Octopoda; family Octopodidae; genus Octopus; species Octopus bimaculoides. The sequence continues at coordinate 154,895,978 of NC_142929.1, read as the reverse complement.
GCTTTTAAGATGCATTTTCCCTGTATTTTGAAGAATAATTGCATTTAAATACCTTGAGTAGAGCAACTTCTTTCCTAGCAAAATCTAATATACACTTGAAGACGTTGAATTTCAAGGACATTGCAAAACCTGATGTGTATAAACACATCTATACAAATACATGCATATATACCTATATTTTAAATATAGATATGAATACATATACATATGTCATAATATACATCTGGAAGATCCTCGAAGGAATTGTCCCAAACTTTGGCATCGAAAGTTACACAAATAAAAGAACTGGACGCCATTGCATGGTGCCAAGGACTTCAAATTTGCCATCAAGATGTAGGACAAGATACTGCAATAGCCTAGGCTTCAGGGGTCCACAGCTCTTCAATATCCTCCCGAAGGACCTGAGAGACCTGCATGCGGTGGATATGGGTGTCTTCAAGACAAGGCTGGACCTCTTCCTGTCAGGTGTCCCAGATGAACCAACTTCACGGCAGGAGGTGCAGATGAGAGCAGCTGCATCAAACTCTCTCATGCACCAAATGTCAATTCCTGAAGTAAAATTCATGAAGTAAAATTCATGAAGTAAAATTGTGTAGCAACACCAAATGGCGGTGCCCCAGCATGGCCACAGCTCATGAGCTGAAACTAGATAAAATAAAATGAAATAAAATGAAAAATATACAAGTTATATATATATATATATATATATATATATATATATATATATATATATATATATATATGTGTGTGTGTGTGTGTGTGGGTGTGTGTGTGTGTGTGTATGTATATATATATATATATATATATATGTATGTATGTATGTATGTATATGTATATATATTTATATGTATATATATGCATATATATATGTACGTATGTATACATGTGTGTGTGTGTGTGTGGGTGGATGGGGGCGTATAACTTGGATATTCATACCATCAAAACATATCGAGATGTAGAAGTTAATAAATCTGAAAATTTTGTCGAATAAAGTTATTGACATATCATATATTTCATGGAGACTTGTAACATCAAATATTACTAGAGTACACTTTAATCACGTTTCCTTTACCAAAACTAGCGTATTTTTTTGACAATGTTGCGTGCATTTTATATACAATGTTAAAATTGAATGTTCTACATATAAAACTTTTTTTGCAGTGAAACGTATACATATCTCACGTTCAATATGTATTTTCCCTGATCATGTAAATGATGAAGTATAAGTACAATGTGAACTTACTGAACATGCTTGACGAGTCCTGGACGTGGATATGATTTTCGCTATTGTGTTTCTACTTCGGAAAATATTTTCTCTCATTAGAAGATCTATGTTGACGACACATACATTTTAATAACGTTTCGAACAATAAGACAGCAATATTTCGGCATCAGTGTGCCTCCTCAGTCACAGACATTGCACGGAATTAGAATAATTCTCACGCTGGATTAGAATAACTCTCACGCTGCACAAAGCTTAAACAAAAGTACTAAATACTTGTTAGCCAAGCTGATATTACATAATTTACGTATATGAGATTCTGTATAAAATATATTACAATTTTCATATATTTAAGCATATTCGACATATACACGGGAAGGTATATAATACATTTCTCAACATAATTTATAGGCTTCTGCAGAGAGATTTAATGAAATTGCAATGACATATCCTCGGTAGCTTTATTATATATACAGGTTCATGTTTAATTAATAAGATCTTTATTACATTTTACGTGAGGGTAAAATTTCTAACCAGCTTCCTTGATCATCACTTCCTATATACATGCAGCGTTCGATTATACTTATACAAGTGTGTGTGTGTGTGTGTGTGTGTGTGTGTGTGTGTGTGTGTGTGTGTGTGTGTGTGTGTGTGTGCGTGTGGTATGTGTGTCTGTCTGTCTCTATATATGTATGTATATAATTACCAATATTAGATTCTGCACCTACTATAACCCCTGTCAAGTCAGACTAACATCTGATATTAGAAATTTTAGAGTTATAAAATGAAGTTCATATTTTCTGATAAGAGCAACAACCTGTACGAAGTCACTTACGATCTATATGATAAGTTTCTGAATGAAAATGTTTCCACTAAATATAAAGAGTAACAGAGAGAATGATGCAATGATATTAACGATGAGACTAAATTCCTCTCTGAACGTATAAATTCGATCATAGATTAGAATGCTTAGCAAAATGGTATTACACTAAAAGATCACAAACCTAATTTCAATACGAAGCCTACTTGCAGATTTTTAAACAGCGAGGACTGAAATCGGGTTAGTAGCCAAAAGGCTACTAAGGAATATTAGTATCGAAATTTGCGATACCATTATATTACAACAATGTGGTAATTGCAATACTGTAACAGAGCAGATTAAGGTTCTAAAGACTGAGCATAGGACTATATTTACACACTTCGATGTTATAGGTTTTTATCCTTCTATACTGAGATTGCTGCTTGAGAAGGCGACTGCTTTTGCAAAAATATGTGTTGATATAGACTATATAAACTTAGACTTTATCATGCATCCGCGAAAAGTATTTTTAATTTAGTAAAGGCTCAGCAGGATTTTAAAATCCGATACAGATGAATTGTTCGGTTTATTGATGGGATCGTATGACAGTGCTGACCACTACAATCTTGTGTCTTTATATCAAACACACTAAGATCTCCAAGTTCCCATTCAACGTGTAGATCTCTACCGAGACAATGGATTTGCAATTTCTCATCGCTACCTTTAGTCAATTTGACCTTAAAAGCACTGTCACAACTAATCTGCCAAAGTCAGTTTTGGAGATGTTTCTCTTGATCTGGATATATAACAGGACCCTGGAGCCCTGGTTTCAGGGTTTGAGGAGTATAGAACTACCTCTTAGCCACTATTGTTCCCAAGTCTACTCTGGCCCGACGTGGTGTAAGGGTCCCAGCTATGGGTTAACTAGCAAACCACCTCATGCGACTAGGGGGTGTGGTAGAATGCAGTTGCTGTATTCTCTGCGTGGCGTAAGAAGCACCTAAAAGGAATAGGAGCGAAGGGACTGAGAATCCACACCGCCTAGTAAAAAAAGTTCCTAAAAAGACAACCAGAAAAAGACAAAGGGTGGAAGAAGGTTAGCACCAAATCCCACCCTAGTACTAGAGCCAGGGAATGTGCGTGAGTGCAGAACAAGTGAGGTAAATAGGAGAGAGATACGGAGTGTGATGATGAGAAGAAAGGTGGATGTGCAAAATAATGGAAACACCTTAAAATTTCAAACAAATTTATACTAGGACCGCCTTTGGCAGTAATTACAGCTTGAATTCTACGAGGTATGGACTCGTACAAAGTTTGAATTGTTTCCAAAGGAATTTTTGTCCATTCTTCATCTAAAACAGTCTCCAGTTCTTGTAGTGATGATGGTGGAGGATATCGACTCCTTACTTGCTTTTCTAAAATTCACCATAAATGTTCAATAATATTGAGATCTGTGGACTGCGGTAGTCAGATAAGATGTTCAACTTTACGAGAATATTCCTCGTGCCATTCAGTAACAACTTTAGCTGTGTAAATTGGTGCATTATCATCCTGAAAGAGTGTGTTTCCCTCCGGTAACAATTTTAGCTGTGTGAAGCCTGAAAGATTGCATTTCCCTCCGGAAACTGTTCCGCAAACATACAGTGAATTTGATCAGATAAAATGCTTAAATAGTCTTGACTGTTAATTCTGGCACGAAGGGAAACCATTGGGCCGGCGGATTTTTAAGATATAGCCCCCTCGCCCAGATCATCACAGATCCTCCTCCATGTTTAACAGTTGGAAGAAGG